>NW_026731897.1:352500-592500 GCF_028476545.2 Physella acuta | reverse complement strand
GGAACACATCTAGTTCCCTGAACACATCTAATTCCCTGAACACATCTAGTTCCCTGAACACGTCTAGTTTCTTAACACATCTAGTTCCTTGAACACATCTAGTTCCCTGAACACATCTAGTTTCCTGAACACATCTACTACCCTGAACACATCTAGTTCCCTGAACACATCTAGTTCCCTGAACACATCTAGTTCCCTGATCAGATTTAGTTCCCTAAACACATCTAGTTCCCTGAACACAACTTGTTCCTTAACACATCTAGTTCCTCAAACACTTTAGTTCCCTGAACACATCTAGTTCCTTAACACATCTAGTTCCCTGATCACATCTAGTTCCCTGAACACATCTAGTTCCCTAAACACATCTAGTTCCCTGATCAGATTTAGTTCCCTAAACACATCTAGTTTCCTAAACTTTCTTAGGCGAGCTTATTTATTATTATTAGGCATTGTTATACACTTGCGGCAGTTAATTATCGTATTTCTAAAAAATAAATATAACGAAAAATATGTAAAACTGTATGATTGCCTTTATTTTAGGGACATAACTCCCCGTCCCCTTTTAGCACATGTGTGTTTGTGTGTGTGTGTGTATGTGTGTGTGGAGGGGGGGGGGAGTTGTAAACAGCAATACATTTTTCACGTAACTATTCAAAATCTATATTATGCAAATCGAAACAAAAATAAACCGGGAGTGATCTCCCCTAAACTTTTTCGAATATTCTTTTATAAAACAAGCGTTTGTATCATTTTGCACTATTCTATTTTTAAAAAAAAATATATTCTTATATAACGCTACGGTGACACGGGATAGAGAAATGATTTTTAATCCATTTTTAATTTATCAAGTTTTATAAGTAGCATACAAAAAAGAATTGCGCACCAAGTGAACGCCAAATAAAGATGTTCATAATAGTGCGCAATATTATTAGTACTTTATAAATTTACATGCGTTTTTTGAGAAATCGGAAATAGCGTAAATTATTACTTCCGGTCAACGGAAATTACTTAAAATTTGACAGAAGGTAGAGAATTAGATCTTTTACTTACATGTGAAAATTTTATTTATCTATCTGAAAAAGTTCTCAGGTTAAAGGCTTTTGAAAAATTCAAAGTAGAAAAAGTACCACTTCCGGTTATCGGAAATCGCTCAAAAGTTGATACGGATCTACGATTTTGATAAAATGTTTATATATGAAATTTAATCAACATAGCTGTAAATGTACTCAAGTTATCGTGTTTACACACACACACAGACACACTGACATACGGACAAGATTGCAAAATAATGTTTTTCCGTATTACACGATTACAAGATTTTCTATATACTTCGTATATACGAGAAAGTAAAAAGTGTGTATAGCAGATAGAGCAAGTCGTGGCAATTATTTAAATGTAGACATCGATGTATCTCGTGTTTGAAGAAAATGAGTATATGTCAGATTGTTCGTGTATGTGTGTGTAAAGCTGTAGTTTCGCGTGTGTGTATTTCTGCAAGGTTTCAAAAGACATGTGTGTATGTCAGTAAGTATGTATGTCTGTAGGTTTGTGTGTAAGTGCGTGCAAGAGTAGGCTACAGAAGGTTTGTGGGTGCCGAGGTGTGTGTCACACACCATGGTGTCGGAGATTTCGTCTAAAGGTGTCTTGGTGAGACACCATGTGTTGATGTGAATCCATGGTGTTTTGATGTGTCTTGATTTAACACAATGGTGTCTTGATGTAATACCTTTTCTTGTTATAACACCACATTTTCTTTGGGTGTGACACCGCGGTGTCTTTGGGGTGACACCATTTCTTGATGTTAGACCATGTTGTTTTGGGTGTGACACCATATCTGGACGTGACACCTTATCTTGATGTGACACCATGGTGTCCTTGTGTTACACCACGGTGTTGTGGGTGTGATACCGTATCCTTATGTGACACCATATCTTGATGTGACACCATGGTGTCTTTGTGTTACACCACGGTGTTTCGCATGTGACACCATATCATGATGTGACACAATATCCTAATGTGACACCATGGTGTCTTGATGTGACATATCTTAGTGTGACACCATATCTTGATGTGACACCATGGTGTCTTTGTGTTACACCACGGTGTTTCAGATTTGACACCATATCATGATGTGACACAATATCCTAATGTGACACCATGGTGTCTTGATGTGACATATCTTAGTGTGACACCATATCTTGATGTGACACCATGGTGTCTTTGTGTTACACCACGGTGTTTCGGATGTGACACCATATCTTGACGTGACACCATATCTTGATGTGACACCATGGTGTCTTGATGTGACACCATATCTTGACGTGACACCATATCTTGACGTGACACCATATCTTGATGTGACACCATGGTGTCTTTGTGTTACACCACGGTGTTGTGGGTGTGATACCGTATCCTTACGTGACACCATATCTTGATGTGACACCATGGTGTCTTAATGTGACAATATAATGTCATCACGACGCTTACTGCAGTATTCTCGCCCAGGTGGACGAAATGAGGGAATGGTTCAGAGCGTGGAAGAACCAGAACCCCTACCCGCGAGACTACAGGCCCTACTTCGTGCCACTCCTCTGTTACATGGAGGGGGCGTGGACCAGAAGCAGTGTCAACGTCGATGAGCCGTTTTTCAGCGATAGACACGCCATAGACGCCTCGACCTGGTTTGACCTACAGGTCAGTAGGTTTAAGCTCTCGCATTCAGATCAGTAGATTTAAGCTCTCATATCCAGCTCAGTGGGTTTAAGCTCTCACATTCAGCTCAGTTGGTTTAAGCTCTTTTGAAATTTATTAGTTTCCATATTTAGATCAGTATGTTTAAGCTCTCTTTTTTTATTTATTAGATTCCACTTTCAGATCCGTAAGCTCTCTTTAAAAAAATAATAACGTTCGATCAAAAGATTTAAGCGCTCATTTAAAAATATCATGCCTCTTTTCAATAACCATACTTTGTTTGTCCTTTCACATTTAAAAATATAAAAAAAAAATTGAATTCGCAATAACAAAAAAATGTTTGGTCTAATGATAATAAAAAGTAAATAGAAAATGTACGGAACTATCGGGTCTAAAACAATTGTGACTTAAAATTTAGGCGTTCTATTAATATTTTACGAACTAATACAAGTTTCCAATTTATAATTTTTGTGCGCAGTTTTCCGTTGCGCCTCTTTCCGGTCACCGATAATCACATTCTTAATAAAAGTATAAAATAAATCGGGAGTGATCTCCCCTCAACTTTCTTGTATAAATGTTGACGCTTTATGACGTTCTGTTGATGCACTGCAGGAGAAGATACGGTTTACAGGCTACACCGGGATGTCGAGTCCTGGGGAGAACTACGCCTTCCTGCCCACCGCCATCATGAACATCACCCAGGCTGGAGTGCCGGAGTACGCACAGTGGAACTACAGGGTCCTTTGTCATAGGCTCTCTGTTGATGTGCCCACCTCGTACTTTGTTCTACAGGATGATGTGGCCACCAGATTGTCTAAACGTTACAACATGGAAAGGCTCGCGGTAAGTTATGTAGGGGCCATTGGTCCAGGTAAGTTATGTGAGGGTGACTTTTCGGGTAAGTTATGTGAGGGTCACTATACGGGGTAAGTTATGTGAGGGTCACTTTTCGGGTAAGTTATGTGAGGGTCATTGGTCGAAGTAATTTAGGAGAGGGTCATATATATATATATATATATATATATATATATATATATATATATATATATATATATATATATATATATATATATATATATATATAATATATAAAGGCGTATATAGTTATTTATTTATATATTTATTTATTTTTTTATTTTTTTATTTATGACACTATATGATGTACAACAAAATCAATGTTTGTTTTCCTTTTGTAGACCACACGAGCCGCGAGATACAAAATAGTCAACCCAGATGATGAAAAATTTTCCTACTGGTCTGAATTAGATTCCTACATGGCGGAAGTTCCAGGCAAAGATAACTATGGAGCCCAAATCTACGACACTTTCTTTGACGCGCCCCTCTACTCCGCAAAGCCCGAATCCACGGCCCAGCTGAACGTGGCATACTACCACCACAGCTACAAAATGGACCCCAACGAAAAGCCTCTCATCCGTGGGTTCTCCGACCCTAATATCTACATGGCGGAAAACACGCAAGAAAAGGTGTTCCCCGTCTCGGCAACAATATGCAAGGAGGACCTCTGCAAAACGTATGAGAAACGGATGAGCTACGCGCTGCCCACGGAGATAATTTACCTGACCCCCCTGTCAAACTGGAACCCCTACAACCTGGTCTACCACACTGGGGCCTCCGCCTCCATTGTCACTAGAAACAGACGAGGCGGGGGTGTGACCCAAGCGGAGGCCTACAACGGGACGAACTACAGCACCTACTACCGCACTCCAATTGAGTTTTTCGCCGGCGGGGAGGTCGGAAAAGACCCAGCCGACACCACAGTAGCCTACGTTGGGGTCCTAGACCCCGAGGGTAACGTGCGAAACGTCTCCTCCTCCGGGTTCAGAATTCAACTCCCCCCCATCGAAGGTCTCGGGATCCTGCGAACTCGCTACTCACTCATGCCTGTTCACATGGAAAGCTCGACAGTCTGGAAGGAAACCAACGCCCTTAAGAAAGTCATCATGAACATGTACGGCAAGGAAAAGTTTTTGATCGAGAAGTTATATAAGCCTACAGCATGAAACTTCGACTTTAAAACTATCTGACGCTTATAATCTGCAAAACACCTTGTACTGTACCAAAATATAAAGTATTTATATTAAAGGCCTACATTTATTTACATTTGTTAAACAGAGCTATTGTTGCTGGAAACATTTAAAACATAGCTATCTCTCTCTCTCTCTCTCTCTCTCTCTCTCTCTCTCTCTCTCTCTCTCTCTCTCTCTCTCTCTCTTTCTATGGTCTATTAAATAGAAGTTGTTTAAATTCACCATTGTTAGGTGAGACTTTTCAAATAGTTTGACAATCGCATTTTATCATTAAACTATTTTTACACCAATTTTTATTTTGCTTTTGAATGTATGACCTGTGCATCTGTTGAGTCCTTTCTTTGCTTTATTTCCAATAGGCAACTACTGCCGTTTGCATTCTACTCTGTCTTTCACACTTTTTAAACGTTGGGATGTCTGCTACTCTTATGAAATATGGTGGCGTAATAACTGGTTAATAGTGTTTCTTCCAGCCATCTCTTCGAAACGAAAAGAAATTTATGTAGAAAATACATACTTTTGACAGTGCCCGACCCCCCCCCCCCCCCCGGAGAAATAAGTCTGGAGGAAGCACTGCTGGTAAAGTCAACCAATATAACGCCTATGGTAAAGTCAAGCAATATAACGCCTATGGTAAAGTCAAGCAATATAACGCCTATGGTAAAGTCAACCAATATAACGCCTATGGTAATGTCAAGCAATATAACGCCTATGGTAAAGTCAACCAATATAACGCCTATGGTAAAGTCAAGCAATATAACGCCTATGGTAAAGTCAACCAATATAACGCCTATGGTAAAGTCAACCAAAATAACGCCTATGGTAAAGTCAAGCGATATAACGCCTATGGTAAAGTCAACCAATATAACGCCTATGGTAAAGTCAACCAATATAACGCCTGTGGTAAAGTCAAGCGATATAACGCCTATGGTAAAGTCAACCAATATAACGCCTATGGTAAAGTCAACCAATATAACGCCTATGGTAAAGTCAACCAATATAACGCCTATGGTAAAGTCAAGCAATATAACGCCTATGGTAAAGTCAACCAATATAACGCCTATGGTAAAGTCAAGCAATATAACGCCTATGGTAAAGTCAAGCAATATAACGCATATGGTAAAGTCAACCAATATAACGCATATGGTAAAGTCAACCAATATAACGCCTATGGTAAAGTCAAGCGATATAACGCCTATGGTAAAGTCAACCAATATAACGCCGATGGTAAAGTCAAGCAATATAACGACTATGGTAAAGTCAACCAATATAACGCCTATGGTAAAGTCAAGCAATATAACGCATATGGTAAAGTCAACCAATATAACGCCTATGGTAAAGTCAACCAATATAACGCCTATGGTAAAGTCAACCAATATAACGCCTATGGTAAAGTCAACCAATATAACGCCTATGGTAAAGTCAAGCGATATAACGCCTGTGGTAAAGTCAACCAATATAACGCCAATGTTAAAGTCAAGCGATATAACGCCTATGGTAAAGTCAACCAATATAACGCCTATGGTAAAGTCAACCAATATAACGCCTGTGGTAAAGTCAAGCGATATAACGCCTATGGTAAAGTCAAGCAATATAACGCCTATGGTAAAGTCAACCAATATAACGCCTATGGTAAAGTCAACCAATATAACGCCTATGGTAAAGTCAAGCAATATAACGCCTATGGTAAAGTCAAGCAATATAACGCATATGGTAAAGTCAACCAATATAACGCCTACGGTAAAGTCAAGCAATATAACGCCTATGGTAAAGTCAACCAATATAACGCCTATGGTAAAGTCAAGCGATATAACGCCTATGGTAAAGTCAACCAATATAACGCCGATGGTAAAGTCAAGCAATATAACGACTATGGTAAAGTCAACCAATATAACGCCTATGGTAAAGTCAAGCAATATAACGCATATGGTAAAGTCAACCAATATAACGCCTATGGTAAAGTCAACCAATATAACGCTTATGGTAAAGTCAACCAATATAACGCCTATGGTAAAGTCAACCAATATAACGCCTATGGTAAAGTCAAGCGATATAACGCCTGTGGTAAAGTCAACCAATATAACGCCAATGTTAAAGTCAAGCGATACAACGCCTATGGTAAAGTCAACCAATATAACGTCTATGGTAAAGTCAAGCGATATAACGCCTATGGTAAAGTCAACAAATATAACGCCTATGGTAAAGTCAACCAATATAACGCCTATGGTAAAGTCAAGCGATATAACGCCTATGGTAAAGTCTATCCCGCCTATGTTATTAAATTCCGCAACGTGACGCCACTGTCAACTATCCTTCTGGTGTGACCTCTCTATGCAAACATCGCGAAAAGATTTTATTTGCTGAAGAAACGCTAAAATTTTCTGTTGCTTGTCATTAAGGATAGAGCTTATTTCGGCAAACGATCGAGGAAATAGGCTTACTGCTTTCACGAATTGTCGGGCATAAAAAAACTTTTCTTACAATTACCTCTTACAGTTTACACAAGAGGAAATAAGAGCGTTGTTTATTTCCTCTACCCTAACAAAAATACCCGAGGTGAAAACGCCTACATACTATATAACTACATGCTACAAAGTAGCTTAATTCATTGATTTTGTTTGTCATTACTGACAAAAACCATGAATATAACTTTCTCAGACTAAACCTAGCACTAATCCTAACACCTAGCACTAACTCTTAACCCCAGCTCAAGCCCATAACCCTAGCTAACATATAATGCGTTATAATTATATTAAAGCTATTTCCACAATAAATAAAAAGAGCCCACGGTAGTTCTGTTTGGTTTTGAACCCAAAACTTCTCGATAGCCTCCGACTGTTGATTATGTCACGAAACACTTAAAATTAGCATAATGTAAAATCAGTCAAAGTACCGTTCGAAAATTCTATTTTTTTTATATTTTCTTCATAGTAATTTAGATAGTAGTGTATTATCAATTATTTAAAGAAAATCATTTATTTATCCTTTTAATACATTATTACATAAAAGCTTGTTATTAAACCGTTTTTTATCATTTTTTCAGCACTTAAATTAAAAAAAAATAATTATACAATAGTGTTGCATGACTTAAAACTATTGCACACCAAATGAACATGATAATGCACGTATAATAGTGCTGGATAGTAGTAGGACACCCTACTAATTTAAAAAAGATTTAATTGATTCATAAGAAACTAATTAGGCATCCAATTATGTAAACATTTGATGTCAGATTGCATTGCAAGTCTTGACCCCATGCAAACTTTGCAACGAATCGGTCAGTTAGAAGTGCTCGAAATTTTGCTCGCCCATTTCGATCTATGTCTACGTGATGGCAGAAAAAGCAAGATAAATAAAATCTAGTAAAAAGACACTCCCTCGGTGGAAAAAAATAAATTGTCAGATAACTATTAGAGGCAAAATGTGTGTGAGTTTGCGTGTGAATGTGTGTGTGTGTGTGTGTGTGCGAGTGTGAGTGAGTGTTGTGTATGAGTGTGTGTATGAGTGTAAGAATGTAGCAGCATGTTGGTAAGTGTGTGATAGTGTGTATGATTATAAATGTATGGTTATCAGTGGGTGTGTTAGTATGAATGTGTGTAAGTGTATGAGTCTGGACGTAAGAATGTGTTTGTATAATGTGTGGATACGTTTATGTGTATGAGTGTGTGTGTATGAATGTATGAGAATGTGTGCGTGAGAGCGAATGAATGAGTGAGTATGTGTATTAGCGTATAGACATGATTTCATGATGATTACGGTATTCAAACACCCAAAATCAGCTCATGATCTTCTAATTCGGACTATGGCCGGCATCCGCAGACTGGCCTGCCAATGGCCGAAGTCAAGAACTATTTCAAACTATGGACGGTCAACCATGGCCAGTCCGCGGACTGGCCGGTCAATATCCGAAATGAAGAAAAATTTCGCACTTTGTCCGGGCAAGGTGATGTAAGAATGGCTATTGCTAGAACACGCAATTGAGAGATTCACTATTTATAGCAGTAAACTTTGTCATTCTTCCAGACTTTTTTCTCCGGGATAGGGGGCACTTGATATTTTTTTTTGGGGGGGGGAGGCTGTCAACATTTTTTTGGCAGGGGGGGGGGGGTGGACACTGGTAAAAGTATGTTTTCTATAGAAATTCCATTTCGTTCGGGGGGGGGGGGTAGACTTTTTTTGGGGGGGGGGGGGGGGGGGAAAGGGGGGGGGGAGACCCCGAAGTGATGCCTGGAAGAAACTGCATTCATGCCCAACAGATAACTTACAGGTAAGCCAAAAAAAAAAAAAAAACAAATTGTTAAATGAACGTTTATTGTTGGAAAATTAATTTATAATCCACACTTTTCCTTTAGAAGAAAACATTTAGGGTGCGTAAAAAAAAATATTTATTTGTAGAAACTGGGAATAAAAAAAGTAGTAAGCCTAAATTATAAATTGGAGAAATTGAACCATTTTTTAAAAAAGAAAACATTGTTCGTTAGGTTGAGGAGAAATGTTCATTCGATTCTTTCTTGTAGATTGAATATTTCTGGTGAAGTACTTTATGAGCTACAGTGCTACTTCTGGTGGGGTACTGTGTGAAAGTGCTACACCTAGTGAGGTATTGTGGGAAAGTGCTACATCTAGTGGGGTACTGTGTGAAAGTGCTACATCTGGTGGGGTACTGTGTGAAAGTGCTACACCTAGTGAGGTATTGTGTGAAAGTGCTACATCTAGTGGGGTACTGTGTGA
Source organism: Physella acuta (assembly GCF_028476545.2). Taxonomy (NCBI): domain Eukaryota; kingdom Metazoa; phylum Mollusca; class Gastropoda; family Physidae; genus Physella; species Physella acuta. The sequence goes on along the minus strand of NW_026731897.1, from coordinate 583,030 downwards.
AAGTGCTACACCTAGTGAGGTACTGTGTGAAAGTGCTACATCTGGTGGGGTACTGTGTGAAAGTGCTACATCTAGTGGGGTACTGTGTGAAAGTGCTACACCTAGTGAGGTACTGTGTGAAAGTGCTACATCTGGTGGGGTACTGTGTGAAAGTGCTACATCTGGTGGGGTACTGTGTGAAAGTGCTACACCTAGTGAGGTACTGTGTGAAAGTGCTACACCTAGTGAGGTACTGTGTGAAAGTGCTACATCTGGTGGGGTACTGTGTGAAAGTGCTACACCTAGTGAGGTACTGTGTGAACTAAAGTGCTACATCTGATCAGGTACTGTGTGAAAGTGCTACATCTGATAAGGTACTGTGTGAGCTAAATTGCTACATGATGATGAGGTACTGTGTGAAAGTGCTACACCTCGTGAGGTACTATGTGAACTAAAGTGCTACATTTGGTGAGTTTCTGTGTGAAAGTCACCAGGTGATGTATTATGTAGCTAAGGATGTTGAAGTAGTAAGTTGCTGTATGAGTACATCTGCATGACGACTGTCTTGAGGGCGCTCATCTCCTTGCCCACGCTGCTACTTTCATAATGCACTGGGACGATAGGGTACACGGTTCGCAGTTTACCCACACCTGAGATGTTGGGTAGAATCATCCTGATCCCCGACGCCGTGACGTTTCGCACATGCTCAGAACTGTCCAATGCGACGATCACGGGATCCGGGTAGTCAGCTGGGTTGCCTCCTGAGAAGAATTCAACAGGGGTGCGAGCGTAGTTATCGTCCGTAGAGTCGGTGCTGCTGACTTTGTATCTGTTGTTCCTGGAGTCATGTTCGTCGCCGGCGCCGATGTTGTACGGGTTCCACAGTGACAGCGGTGTCAGGTAAACGATGGACAACGGCACGGCATAGCTCACGCGTTTCACAATCTCCGTGCAGTTCTCTTCCTTGCAGATGCTGAACGTAATCGGGGCAACTTCTTCGCTTGTCGTCTCCGCCACGAACACCGTGGGGTCGCTGAAGCAGCGATGGGTGGCCGTGTCGGTGACCGAGGGTCTGTACCGGCGGTGGTAGTAGCCCACGTTCAGCAGGTTCGCCTCACGGTGGCTGGCGGAGTAGAGCGTTTCGTCGAAGCTGGTGTCGGTGATGTTGACGCCGTAGTTGTCCAGTCCTGGGATCTCCTCCATCAGCGTCTCCAGCGTACTCCACAAGTTGAAATCATAGTCTTCTGGATCGGTTACCGTAAACCTTGCATTATATTGTGCCTGGTTCGAATGAGTTGTAAAAATAAAAATTAGCGATCTCATAAATAGCTTTATCAGGTTTGCTGCTCCAAGCTAGTTTTATTTTATTTTGATTTATATATATATATATATATATATATATATATATATATATATATATATATATATATATATATATATATATATATATATATATATATATATATATATATACGTATATATATATATCGTCCCCAACAACTTTTCGCCGATTTTCTAGCCCTACAGGGTCTCGCATTATCACATACAGTGAAACAAAACTCAGACTGTTTATATATATATATATATATATATATATATATATATATATATATATATATATATATATATATATATATATATATATAAGGCGAATTCAGTCTGTTTATAATTTGAGTTAGTAAAGCTGAAAACCTTAAAAATAAACAACACCAATCACACTAAAAGAATTACATATCTACGACTCCTTTAAGCTTGATCACCCCCCCCCCCTCCCTCCTTAGTCAATGACGGCCTTGCCCTTGCATACACCATACAACCCTTTGACCCCTACGCTTCAGCCTCTTACCTCGGCCTCTTCGATCGTGTAAGACCTGGGAATCCTGACTTGCAGCTCGTTGACGTACTTGAGGTACGAGGTCGGCACGTCCACGGTCAGCGGATGACAGACGACCCTGTAGTTGAAGCGTGCAAACACGGGCATCCCGGTCTCCTTGTTGATGCTAGTGATGGTCGTGGGCAAGTACATTAGGTCGTAGTATAAGCCAGTGTAGGTGTAAAATCGAATCTTCTCCTACACAGAAATAGAAAGGAAAATGAATTTTTTAAATCAGTGATAACAAATAAAGACCCCTGGTCTATCATCAGGGAGGTAAGTTAAGTGGTAGAACACACATGTTGGCTTGAAGGTCTGGAGTTCGAACACTGTTTTGGCTGTTTATACATTATCAGGATGTTACTTATGTTTTTATACTAAATTTTAAAGAAAAAGGCTAATTATGAACTTTTAGAATTACGGCTAACTGGGCGTGTTTTGTTTTTGTCTGGGACTTTTTGAAGGGTTCCTTTCAGACAGCTTCTACATGGGACCTGAAGTAGTTTTGAGTAAATAAAATATCGGCCGTTACAAGCAAATAAGTGGGTACCAACCAGATCCTGGAACCAGGTCTCGAATTCATCCTTCGATTTACTGGCCTCCCACATCCCCTCCAGGTAGCAGAGGACGGGCTTGAAGTAGCGCCGGTAGTCCCTGGTGGAGAAGTCCTGGGTCTTCCACGCCTTGAACCACTCACGCATCTCGTGGATCTGCGAGACAGCACGTGCAGTTTACTCACGCGCATTCAGACGCTGCTCACACTAGACTCACCAAAACACAGAGTCAACTCACGTGCATTTAGACGCTTCTCACGGTAGACTCACCAAAAACACAGAGTCAACTCACGTGCATTTAGACGCTGCTCACACTAGACTCACCAAAACACAGAGTCAACTCACGTGCATTTAGACGCTGCTCACACTAGACTCACCAAAACACAGAGTCAACTCACGTGCATTTAGACGCTGCTCACACTAGACTCACCAAAACACAGAGTCAACTCACGTGCATTTAGACGCTGCTCACACTAGACTCACCAAAACACAGAGTCAACTCACGTGCATTTAGACGCTTCTCACACTAGACTCACCAAAACACAGAGTCACCTCACGTGCATTTAGACGCTTCTCACAATAGACTCACAAAAACACAGAGTCAACTCACGTGCATTTGGACGCTACTCACGGTAGACTTACTAATCCAAACACACAATCAAATCAACGGCATTCAGACGTTGCTAAGAGTACACCAACTCACCCAAGCACTCAGTCAACTCACGTGCATTTAGACGCCGCTCACACTAACTCAACCAAACACAGTCAAATCATGTACAATCAGACGTTGCTCGGAGTACACTAACTCACCCAAGAACAGTTAATTAACTCACCCGCATTTGGACGTTACTCACATTACACTACCTACACTCAACTCCCGTGCATGTCTCTTCTCTAAGCTCAGATCTTCTAGAAATAAGGCACTTGCCTGTTCATGAACCGTTTCCTTATTGAGCACCTCGGGCGGGACTGGAGGGAACAAAATCTCACGCAGACCCTTGTAGGGCAGCTTGGTGCTGATGGGCATCATCAGACTGAAGTACGTGGTGTTGGTCCGGAATTCAACTCCATTCAAAACATACTTCAAGAGGAAGTAGAACATTCAAATATTAGCCGTCTCACAACACAGAAACCTCTTAATTATACGTTTAAATCACGTGCTGACAACTGCCACACGTACTGACCACTGTCACACGTACTGACCACTGTCACACGTACTGACCACTGTCACACGTACTGACCAGTGTCACATGTACTGACCACTGTTACACGTACTGACCACTGTCACACGTACTGACCACTGTCATACGTACTGACCACTGTCACACGTACTGACCATTGTCACACTTGCTGACCACTGTCACACGTACTGACCACTGTCACACGTACTGACCACTGTCAAACGTACTGACCACTGTAACACGTACTGACCACTGTCACACTAACTGACCACTGTCACACTAACTGACCACTGTCACACGTACTGACCACTGTCACACGTACTGACCACTGTCACATTTGCTCACCACTGTCACACGTACTGACCACTGCCACACGTACTGACCACTGTCACACGTACTGACCACTGTCACACGTACTGACCACTGCCACACGTACTGACCACTGTCACACGTACTGACCACTGTCACACTTGCTGACCACTGTCACACGTACTGACCACTGTCACACGTACTGACAACTGTCACACGTACTGACCACTGTCACACGTACTGACCACTGTCACACGTACTGACCACTGTTACACGTACTGACCATTGTCACACGTACTGACCACTGTCACACGTACTGACCACTGTCACACGTACTGACCACTGTCACACGTACTGACCATTGTCAAACATGCTGACCACTGTCACACGTAATGACCACTGTCACACTTGCTGACAACTGTTACACGTACTGACCATTGTCACACGTACTGACCACTGTCACACGTACTGACCACTGTCAAACATGCTGACAACTGTTATTCGTTATAACCACTGTCACACGTACTGACCACTGTCACACGTACTGACCACTGTCACACGTACTGACCACTGTCAAACATGCTGACAACTGTCATTCGTACTGACCACTGTCACACTTGCTGACAACTGTCACACGTACTGACCACTGTTACACGTACTGACCACTGTCACACTTGCTGACAACTGTCACACGTACTGACCACTGTTACACGTACTGACCACTGTCACACGTACTGACCACTGTCAAACATGCTGACCACTGTCACACGTACTGACCACTGTCACACGTACTGACCACTGTCAAACATGCTGACCACTGTCACACGTACTGACCACTGTCACACGTACTGACCACTGTCACACGTACTGACCACTGTTACACGTACTGACCACTGTCACACGTACTGACCACTGTCACATTTGCTGACAACTGTCACACGTACTGACCACTGTCACACGTACTGACCACTGTCACATGAACTGACCACTGTCACACGTACTGACCACTGTCACACGTACTGACCACTGTCACACGTACTGACCACTGTCACACGTACTGACCACTGTCACATTTGCTGACAACTGTCACACGTACTGACCACTGTCACACGTACTGACCACTGTCACACGTACTGACCACTGTCAAACGTACTGACCACTGTCACACGTACTGACCACTGTCATTCGTTATTACTATTGTCACACGTACTGACCTCCAAGAAAAACAAACAATGACATTTGAGACCACGAACCTGAGCAGGACGAAACGCCATGACATTCCTCTTGAGGTATTGGTCGTGCATGCCGGCGATGTTGGTGCCGGTGTGGCTGTTGGCGTAGAAGGTCTCCGAACCCTGGACGTCCACCCGGATCTGCTTGATGCCAGACCCGCCGTCCGTACGAGTTTTTTCTTCCGCGTACAGCTGCTGCGCCATAAGCTGCATGGAAAGATCGAGACATTTTTATTGTGCTGTCATTTCTTGGCCTGAGATCTATGTAGGTCTGGTGCATCATAAACTGCATGGAAACATAATAAGGTCATTTCAGTAAAATTGTCTTAGGCCCTTGTGGGTCCTTAGTGTTAGGTCTTTGATCAAAGACCTATTCAGGTCCCTCTTTTATAGACCTCTTATAGATCTTTCACGTTGCTGAATCCAGAACTCTTACATGTGTAGCGATCATCAGTAAATATAAGCTATTGATCATCAGTATATATATATATATATATATATATATATATATATATATATATATATATATATATATATATATATATATATATATATATATATATATATATATATATATATATATATATATATATATATATGTTTTCTTTGCGAGATTTGGATTTTAAAGAAAAAAATTGATAAATGAAGAAAACAAAGCCTAACATTTAATTAACTAAAAAACAAAACAAATAAACGAGGGTTTGGCGGTTTTGGTGAGACCTACATAGTAGCTTTCGGTAAAGGTCATTTCCGAGGCATCAACCGCGAAAGGCAGAAACACTGGACTACAGTGGCGTAGGCAGGGGGGGGGGGTTAGGGGGGGTCATAACCCCCCCCCCCATAGACCCCTCGGTATATAGAAAAAGTATGAGGGGGGATGCAAATCGAAAGTTTGAGGGGGGGGGTGCAAATCGAAAGTTTGAGGGGGGGGGGGGGGTGCAAATCGAAAGTTTGTCCCCGGGTAAAAATTGGACCCCCCCCCCCTTGAGACGATACTGGCTACGCCACTGCTGGACTATTCTAATTTTCAAGTTACCCAAACGTAAAGCGATAAAATAAATAGAAACAAAAAAAAAAGAAAACACAAACACGAAAGAAAGAAAAACAACGATATAAACACGAAAATAAAAGCAATAAAACGAACATAAAACTTCTTGAAAATGGGATGGACAATTTCTTTTCAAAACGATGATCATTGAAAATATTCAGGTTTAAATAACGCCATTTGCATCATACGTTTACTTCTAATGTTTCAATCTGAAAGAAAATCATGTCGCCATCGATGATTTCTCCGGGAAAAGATAATTAAAAAGAACATCACCAAAAAATTATCCTCACTTCCATCAATATTCTAAAACAAACCACGTCTTAATGAACCCATCTTTCTAGGTATGCCCTCAATAGTTTGACTGGTTTTCTTAATGAACCCATCTTTCTAGATATACCCTCAATAAATTGACTGGTTTTCTTAATGAACCCATCTTTCTATGTATGTCCTAAATTATTTGACTGGTTTTCTTAATGAACCCATCTTTCTATGTATGCCCTCAATTATTTGACTGGTTTTGTTAATGAACCCATCTTTCTATGTATGCCCTCAATTATTTGACTGGTTTTCTTAATGAACCCATCTTTCTATGTATGCCCTCAATTATTTGACTGGTTTTCTTAATGAACCCATCTTTCTATGTATGCCCTCAATTATTTGACTGGTTTTGTTAATGAACCCATCATTCTAGCTATACCAAAAATTAATTAACTGGTAATCTTAATTTACCTACCTTTTTAGTTATACCCAGTATGTCAGCTCTTAACATATCAATCTGGTAAATACAAATGGTATCTGCAGTGAGGTTAATGCAATTAATAATGAAACAGATTAGAATTGCATGGTTGGTATCTTTGAGGAACGATGTCAGTGCTTCAACTGTCAGCATTTTTAAACCAACAGTTGAAGCACTACCATCGTATCTCAAAGATACAAACCATGCAATTTTTATTTTTGAATCTCTCAAATTTACCAGTAAGATATCGAGATTAATGATCTAATTACACGTGGTGTCGTTGTACTCCTCAATACCCAACAAGGACGGTCTACTAGCGATTTAACACTTCTTCATTATACACCCCCAACCCTCTATCGACAGTAACACTAAAGTTAACCGAGTTAGTTCCCTTCTTTTGACAGTAATATTATACTTAAGTTAACCGAGTTAGTTCCCCTCTTTTGACAGTAACATTATGCTTAGGTTAACCGAGTTAGTTCCCTTTTTTTTGACAGTAACATTATACTTAGGTTAACCGAGTTAGTTCCCCTCTTTTGACAGTAACATTATACTTAGGTTAACCGAGTTAGTTCTCAACCTCAACTCGTTCGAGTTTGATGGGCAGTTTTTGACCAAATAAGTGGAGTAGCTATAGGAACTAAAATAGGGTCCCAGTTATGCGTGTCTTTTCGTGGGTTACCTGGAGGGTCAAATCCAGGAAAAATACACTGGCAAAATTCCAGGTTTTTATCGGCGGTACAGTGATGATGGGTTAGGCATCACAGAGATGGCAGAAGAAGAACTAAAAGAGTTTATATTTCATTCTTCAACAACTACCACCCAAACATTAAATTTACGTCCGAAATTACAGGCAGTTCTGTTAACTTCTTGGACATGACAATATCACTTAACGCTACCAACGTTGGAACCTTATTCTACAAACCAACCAACTCAAACATATCTGTTGCTCTATTCTTGAGTCCAGGCCTGCAAACATTTGATCCCTTTCTCACAATTATTAAGACTACGACGTATTTGTCAAGATGATGACAACTTTTGGAACAAGGCTCATGAGCTATGATAGTTCTTCCGACTCCGCTCATACCCGAAGCATATACTCCAGTCATCACTACACCGCATAAGGCCATACCCGAAGCGTATACTCCAGTCATCACTAAACCGCATAATACCATACCCGAATCATATACTCCAGTCATCACTACACCGCATAAGGCCATACCCGAAGCGTATACTCCTGTCATCACTAAACCGCATAATGCCATACCCAAAGCATATACTCCAGTCATCACTAAACCGCATAATGCCATACCCGAAGCATATACTCCAGTCATCACTAAACCGCATAATGCCATACCCGAAGCATATACTCCAGTCATCACTACACCGCATAAGGCCATACCCGAAGCATATACTCCAGTCATCACTAAACCGCATAATGCCATACCCGAAGCATATACTCCAGTCATCACTACACCGCATAAGGCCATACCCGAAGCATATACTCCAGTCATCACTAAACCGCATAATGCCATACCCGAAGCATATACTCCAGTCATCACTAAACCGCATAATGCCATACCCGAAGCATATACTCCAGTCATCACTACACCGCATAAGGCCATACCCGAAGCATATACTCCAGTCATCACTAAACCGCATAATGCCATACCCGAAGCATATACTCCAGTCATCACTACACCGCATAAGGCCATACCCGAAGCATATACTCCAGTCATCACTAAACCGCATAATGCCATACCCGAAGCATATACTCCAGTCATCACTACACCGCATAAGGCCATACCCGAAGCATATACTCCAGTCATCACTACACCGCAAAAGAACTGTTGACCAATTCCCTTTACTCCCTTCAACAATTTCCAAAACTAAAGTCATATAGTACTAAACTCATGTTACCCTACTATCCTTATCCTCATTCGGTTTTGGCAAAAAAACATCATTATAAAATATTATTCTATCCTTAAGTCAGACCCCCACTTAGGCTATTTATTTCAACAGAATACTTTGGTGGTGTTTAGGCGGAAACGCAACCTTAGAGACCTTTTAGTCCGGAGCCGCCTGCCACCCAATATAACCACAATGTTTGACACTAATGCCTGTTCCCGCAATTGTTGCCGTGTCATTTCACACTTCAGGTTGAATCACTCCACTTGCCTTAGGGAACCTCAGAATTAAAAATCAATTTAACTGTGAGACCCGTAACGTAGTTTATGTTACCCTGTGTAGGCGATGCAAGATCTTTTCTATTGGACAAAAGGGGAAACGACTGTCTGCCAGGATCAACCAATACCCACGATCAATAAAAAATGAAGTCTTCCTGTGGCTAACCACTTTAAATAAGAGTGACCATACCATAAATACTGACTTTGTGTAACCGCTATTCGGTTTTTCTATAATTTAAATAAACCGCGAGTGATCTCCCCTAAACTTTCTCGAATATTCGTATATAACTTGGAATATAGACATGATTTTTAATTACTTAAAACTTTTAAAAATAGAATAGAATCTCATAGAAAAAAGAATTGCGCACCAAGCGAACACCAAAACAAAATGTGCATAATAGTGCGCAATATTATTAGTACTTTATAAATTTACATGCGTTTTTTGAGAAATCGGAAATAGCGTAAATTAGTATTTCCGGTCAACGGAAATTACTCAAAATTTGAAAGAAGACAGAAAATTAGATCTTTTACTTAAATATGAAATTTCATTTATCTATCTGAAATAGTACTCAAGTTATAGGCTTTTGAAAAATTCAAAGTAGAAAAAGTACCACTTCCGGTTATCGGAAATCGCTCAAAAGTTGATCAGGATCTACGATTTTGATAAAATACTTATATATGAAATTTCATCAACGTAGCTGTAACGGTACTCAAGTTATCGTGTTTACACACAGACAGACAGACAGACAGACACACACACACACACACAGACGCACAGACATACGGACAAGATTGCAAAATTATGTTTTTCCGTATCAGTGAGGTGTAAAACGTCAAGATTTGAAAAAAGCTCGATTTTTTTTTGCACGATTACAATACTTTCTCTATACTTCGTATATACGAGAAAGTAAAAACCGCCTGAACTCGGAAACGCGACTCATACTTAAATTCGGCACTCGGGCACCGGATGGTTTAAACGAACAGGTATCTTTCACCTAACCGTCTAACCCCATCCCCCTCCCCCATACACCAAGCCTCCAACCCCTCCTCTATACTGTGTTCAAGCCTCCTTTTCACGCGTCTTTTCTTTTGGATATCGTGGCATTTAGACAAGACGTGTTTTTACTGTCGAGCCAAGTCCAAAATTGTGTTACTGTTCGTCATTTCTGTCTAATATGTAACCACACTGTTGTGTGCTGACGAAGACCTTGGGTCGAAACGTTCATAGTATTTGTAACTGTCTTTAACTTGTGAGGTAAAATAACACTATCTGTTTTATTACCATCGCTTGAATCTCTCTGTCCATCGCATTCCCGTTGACTCCGTAATGTGTAAGGGTCAGCAATGCCAAAAACGCCTGAAATTGTGCTTCGTTTTAATTGAGTCAATTCTAGAAACTAGCACTCTAAGTTTAACACATACTATTTGAACAAAGCCTTTAAATCAATAAGTGAATTTAAAAAAGTTGTATACGCAGGGTATTTTTCCGGGGATTGTTTATATATATATATATATATATATATATATATATATATATATATATATATAAATAACTATATCTACCTGTCTATCCGTCTTTTAATGTCTATGTGTCTATGTGTCTATGTGTCTATGTGTCTGTGTCTGTGTGTCTATGTGTCTATGTGTCTATGTGTCTATGTGTCTATGTGTCTATGTGTCTATGTGTCTATGTGTCTATGTGTCTATGTGTCTATGTGTCTATGTGTCTATGTGTCTATGTGTCTATGTGTCTATGTGTCTATGTCTATGTCTATGCCTATGCCTAGGTCTAGGTCTAGGTCTATGTCTATGTTTACGAAACTAAGACATAATGAATATATTGAATAAACTTGGGCAACTTACAAACGTCAGGAACCGCATGAGAGACATGTCCGAAAAATTGTAGTCTTCTTTTTTCCGTCAAGCGATTTTATAGTCTACGCTTAAGTCAGCCTTTTATAAAGTTTAGCTCCACCCATTATTTGTTGTCAAATAAATATAGCCCTATTGACGTTTAATTAGTAATTAGTCGAAGTAATTTCTGGAGATGTTCCCAACCCCCTCCCCCTCTCTCCCAACTTAGTTTCACATTAAAGGTGTACTATGCTGTGTGTTATGATGTGTGCTATGATGTGTGCTATGCTGTGTGTTATGATGTGTGCTATGGTGTGTGCTAACCCGTTTACTATCGTGTGTTATGCTGTGTGCTATGATGTGTGTTATGATGTGTGCTATGATGTGTGTTATGATGTGTGTTATGATGTGTGCTATGGTGTGTGCTATGATGTGTGTTATGATGTGTGCTATGGTGTATGTTATGATGTGTGTTATGATGTGTGCTATGGTTTGTGCTAACCCGTTTACTATCGTGTGTTATGCTGTGTGCTATGATGTGTGTTATGATGTGTGCTATGATGTGTGTTATGATGTGTGTTATGATGTGTGCTATGGTGTGTGCTATGATGTGTGTTATGATGTGTGTTATGATGTGTGCTATGGTGTATGTTATGATGTGTGTTATGATGTGTGCTATGGTGTGTGCTATGATGTGTGTTATGATGTGTCCTAAGATGTGTGCTATAATGTGTGTTATGATGTGTGCTATGGTGTGTGCTATGATGTGTGTTATGATGTGTGCTATGGTGTATGTTATGATGTGTGTTATGATGTGTGCTATGGTGTGTGCTATGATGTGTGTTATGATGTGTCCTAAGATGTGTGCTATAATGTGTGTTATGATGTGTGCTATGGTGTGTGCTAACCCGTTTACTATCGTGTGTGTTATGATGTGTGGTTTTCTTGAGTGATTAAAAAAACACGTAATCGCCTCACCCTAGCATACCAGCACCCATCACATCCACTATCCCATAATAGCACCTTTCACACACCCACACACACCAGCACCCGTCATACACCACACACAGACACCAGCAGCCTTTACACACCACCCACACACGCCAGCACCCATCCCATTCACAAAACAGCACCCATTACATTCACCTCCCCCCCCCCCCCCAAAAAAAAAGGGGCAAAATAAAGGATTTTTTTAACAATTGTAGTTGTCCACGTCTAATTAATTAAGACAATCAGTATTTGTATTTCTATGAAATCATAAACTTAGTCAAATATAGGAGTAAGGAAAATATGTTTCAAACTGGGTTAATTAATTGGTTTAATTAATTTTACATAGTGCCACACCTAAGATAATTACTTTCACTAAACCATCATGTATTTCATGATAGTTTGCTAATTGCTTTTTAGTCAAAACCGTTCTGATCTTGTGCACGGGTCAGAAGGTGAAATCAGTGTTTCTTCCAGACTTTTTTCTCCGGGGGGTGGGGCACTTGAAATTTTCGGGGGGGGGGGGGGGGCGGTAGACTTTCTTCGGGGGGGGCGGACACTGTTAAAAGTATATATTTTCTATATAAATTATATAAATTTCATTTCGTTCGGGGGGGGGGGGGCGGTAAAAAATTTTCGGGGGGGGGGGCTTGCCCCCCCCCCCCCGAAGAGATGCCTGGAAGAAACTCTGGGTGAAATATTACATAGACAACTGCATCAAATATACAAACAATACACGATGCAATTTCCCCGAAGAAAACCAAACTTTTCGACACACAATCCACAAGGAAGTCTAAATCTGCATGGTATGATATTCACCTGGATGACTTTGGTCAGTTGCCAGCAAAATTTTAAGCTGGGAATCAGCACTGTATTTCAAAATCCGTGCATTGGCATTTAAGCCAATTTAAATATATACAATAAATATGTTAAAAACATACGAATTTTTCTGTAGAATTTTTATTTTCCACTGAATTGGAATAGGATTTTAAATGTATATATTTTCGTGAATATAAAAATGATTTAATTATTTTTTGTTCGGGAAGGTCGTCCAAAAATGGCGACACACTCAAACATTTGTGGGGTTAACTCACACCTCTGTTAAGGTGTCTAACGAATTAGGGGGGGGGGGTGTTCCCCATGCAAAAATGTGACGTCACACTCTAACATGGGTCGGCGTGGTCGAGTCGGTAACCGTAAAGTCTCGAGTTCGAACCCTCGGGCAGATGAGGCTCGTTAGCTGGGGACAGCCACTATTCTAGGAGAGACAACTCCAAAATCAAACAACTGCTGCCTTGTATGGAAGCAAATCCAAAAAGAAAAGCAGGTTGAAATCGGAGTCAATGGCGCATAATCAGTTGACCCGTATCCTTAATTGTGTTGGAGGGGATCCCTTCCAACATTAATATTAAGAACGAAGAAGAAGAAGAAGACTGTAGCATGTATACCGTTATTAAAAAAAAAATCAATGTTAGAAGCTATATCACATTTTAAAAGCACTAGTAAATTGTCAACAAAAATCATCAATACACATGTTGTTGACTTCTTTGAAATCACGGAAAACAAATCCATTCTAATATAAATATAAGGGGGAAGGAAGCAGGCGTTGTAACTGAAATAGCAATGTAAACAGAAAGTGATATTTCAACGCCAAGGGTAGACCAAGGTACAGAATATAGTCCAAGTAAAGATAGAACAGTCAGAGCTGATTGGCAGAAGTGGGTACACGTCTGACTTGGTGCATGGAAGGCGAGGCGATTTGGTGCCGTGTGGAATGGTAGGTTCTGATCCCGTTGGGTTCTGACTGTTCTGTCTTTACTTGGACTATATTCTGTACCTTTGTCTACCATTGACGTTGAAATATCACTTTCTGTTTACATTGTTATCGTGTATTAACAACTCGAGAGAGGATCCATGTTTAATGGTCATTTCCACACATAAACTGATGTCGGCCTCCATAGTCAGATGGCATACCTGTACACAGACCCAATACAGACACAAGTACTAGTTAAATGTTACACTAAAAGATAACTTCAGAAGAGGACTAAAACAAGAACGTTAATATTTTAGTTTTATTTTATCGTCATACAATAATGTTAGCAATTTGTGTTAACATACAAGTTAACCAAACAATTTATTTTAAATTAAATATATATTGTATTTTAACAATACATTGCACACACAATAGAAAAAACAACTTCAAGCTCTGGAGTTATTCCAGCTTTTTTTTAGAATACATCATCAATTTTGGGCCTATACATATTGCAAAAATTATCATTAGGCTTATAGATAATGCAAAAATTATCATTGGGCCTATAGATAGTGCAAAAATTATCATTAGGCCTATAGATAATGCAAAAATTATCATTGGGCCTATAGATAATGCAAAAATTATCATTGGGCCTATAGATAATGCAAAAATTATCATTAGGCCTATAGATAATGCAAAAATTATCATTAGGCCTATAGATAATGCAAAAATTATCATTAGGCCTATAGATAATGCAAAAATTATCATTAGGCCTATAGATAATGCAAAAATTATCATTAGGCCTATAGATAATGCAAAAATTATCATTAGGCCTATAGATAATGCAAAAATTATCATTAGGCCTATAGATAATGCAAAAATTATCATTAGGCCTATAGATAATGCAAAAATTATCATTAGGCCTATAGATAATGCAAAAATTATCATTAGGCCTATAGATAATGCAAAAATTATCATTAGGCCTATAGATAATGCAAAAATTATCATTAGGCCTATAGATAATGCAAAAATTATCATTAGGCCTATAGATAATGCAAAAATTATCATTAGGCCTATAGATAATGCAAAAATTATCATTAGGCCTATAGATAATGCAAAAATTATCAATATGACTATAGATAATGCAAAAATTATCATTAGGCCTATAGATAATGCAAAAATTATCATTGGACCTATAGATAATACAAAAATTATCATTAGGCCTATAGATAATACAAAAATTATCATTAGACCTATAGATAATACAAAAATTATCATTGGACCTATAGATAATACAAAAATTATCATTAGGCCTATAGATAATACAAAAATTATCATTGGACCTATAGATAATACAAAAATTATCATTGGGCCTATAGATAATACAAAAATTATCATTGGGCCTATAGATAATGCAAAAATTATCATTAGGCCTATAGATAATGCAAAAACACAGAAATCATCTAAAATCATCTTTAGGCCTAGACTACACACAGACAACTGCTGATGTCACACATAAACACACACATACATGATGCCACACATACACAACATCACGCCAATGAGCTTAGCTAAAAATTAAACAAACTACTTTTCGCCCTGTTTCACTGTAAAGCTCCAGATATCAAAGCTAGCCAAAAACATGTCTGATGTGTTTTTGTTTGGAATTAAAAGTTTAAAATGGCAACAGCAGAGGTTTTCTATCTCTTAAAACAGAGAATGGAATACAGTGTACACAAAGTTTACATTTTGGAGTTCAATTCACATTAAAAATTAGAAAGGAACTAACAGCAAAAAGCTGAAATAATAAAAAGCAGCAAAATAAATAATATTTTGTATCCAATTAAATGTTACAAAAGGGAAATCAGTAGCATTTATTAGTTAATACCTAAACAATTGTCAAGCATGGAAAGAAAATATCTGCTCTTCTCTCTATACTAATTTAACTGTTAGACAAATCAGAAAGATTTGCTTAATTAACTCTTATTTAAAACTAGGGTACTAGAATATATGAGGTACTGCTAGCTGTCGTTAATATTAAAGTTTTTTAAATTAGTTGTTGATTACATTTTTTATTGTTCATTAGTTTTTTTTAATTCTAGTAAGTGATTTATTTTGGCTAAAAAAGGGAAGAAACACTGGGTGAAAGTTGTCTTAACTCCAAACTAAGACTCAATTGTAAAGTCAAGTTATGCACCACAAACCAATAGAACTGTTTTACAAAATGTGAATAATTTAAATAGTGTATATTTTAACATATAACTTAGACCATAAATATGTAAATTTTTTTAGGTAAATACTAAATAAATGTAGTAAATAAATCATGCATTTTCTTAGCATGTGTAAACTCAATGTGAACTATTGAAAAATGGGAGACAATTTCAACTTGAGTTATCTAACATAAAAATATACTTTTATTAAAAATTATATTTGCATGTTGTAACTCACAGAATTTGTTTAATGATACAAAAAAATTGTTGTTATGAGCAGACTTTGGTGGGTTATTTTGTAAAAAAACAAAACAGATCAACATTTAAAAATCAAAATTTTATAAACAAAACGTTGGCAAAAATTATTGTTGTAAATCTCATTAGGTGGTAATACTGAGCAAGTGGATACTTATGAGCTACAAATACTGAGGCTAAATAAAAAAAATTATTTGTATTTTGGATGTATAAAACAACTTGAGGCAAACAATAGTAAAATGACAACGGATAATTATTTTTTATAGAAAAAAATACACATTTTGTTTACTATTGTAAATAATTATTAAAACATTGAATCTATTAAACCAGATAAAATGCATACATATAACATAATTATAGCTATAAGAGCCACTATAAAATAACCTGCTTTAAAATAACATCTTTGTTGGGTGGGATTTCTTAAGTACTTATCTTTTTGGCTGCCTGTATACAGACAACTCTAAGGGTATCAGAGATAGTAGTAGCCCCTAGGGTTGGGGATGTGGAAGAGAAGCAGTGTTTCTTTCAGAGTTTTTCTCCATAAAAAACTAGTAAAAGTAAATATTTTCTATATTAATTCTATGTCATTTGGGGAAAGGGACCGCCATCGAGATGCCTGTACAGAAGGTCTTAAGTATCATTTGGTAGCTAAATGGGTATTTCTACGGAGCATGGAAATAATGTTGCTGAATTAAAATATTTAAATAAAAGAATAATATTATAATCATAATATACTATGTAAAGCAAATCTTGAATTCTGGTTATGGTAAAGCTAGGTTTCCACATGTAAAACATGTGGTCGTTAATTTGATTAACAATTTAAAAACATGATTAGCTTAAAGCTGTGCCCAGCTAAATAAACAAATACGCTAAATATCCAATTAGTATTGTAAACAATGGATGGTAAAACAAAACAATTGTGTAATGCAGACACAAAATGCGTGGCAATAGCTTTTGAGTATTTTAGCAACCGAAAAAAACATAAGATAAATGGCAAAGGGACCCATCAACTTCTAAAACAGGTGGGCTTGTTAAAAGCATGTTACCAATCATAAAAATTGAGTAACCAAAACAACTACATCACTCCTAAAACTACAAACAATTTTTATAACAGCTTTAATAATACTTTGTGAAGCAAATGACATTACAAATAGAAATGTTTAACAGTTTTCTGACTATTTCGTTCAATGCCTTAGGTACCTCAAATGAGTTATTTTGCATACAACTTTCTACATCCTCTTTCACATACCTTCAATATTTCAAGAGTCAGAAGGTCTAGTTTAACAGACATATTTAACAAACTACTTTTCTTTCTACGGCACAAAGCAAAAAAAAAAAAAAACTTGTATAAAAGCAGTGGTGGCAACAAGTTTACATAAAATCAGACTGGGTTATGGTTAAATTGGTTGGATGTTGCAGGGAGAGAATCAAAAACAAAACTGGTTCAGGGGAAATAATTCTAGTTATATCATTTTAAAATAATAAAACAGCAATTGACAATGTTATGACAGCAGCTACTGAAAAGTTACATGACAAATTTTCATTTCATAAAAAGTATTTTACTTAAATTTAATTAAGTATCAGCAAATCTAATTTAGAAAAACAATTTTAGCTAATAGTAAATACATCAAACCCTGTATAACTTGAGCAGTTAAGATACTCAAATAGCAGTAGCTCAGTAATGCTAACCTCTTATGACATTTTTCTTTCTTTCAATACTCTCAAAATATAAAATTTACATAACACTTAAAATACATAGGCCTTCACATTTGTATGTAAATGTGAAAAATAAGACATGAAAAAAAATGCATCAGAACTGTGTGTTTTTAAGGCATCCATTTCATCAAGTAAACATTGAAAGATGTAATGTATAATACAACAAATTAATGTTCATAATAAAAAATAAATCATATTAATTACACATGTTGAAATGCAATAATTACTTAGATTAATAACAATAAAACGAGGAATGAATACATTTTTTAAATTTATAAAAATGGACTAGCTGTAATAAAAAATTGTAAATAATTCATGTTTTTTAAAAAAAACGTTTTTTTTCTCTTCTAAAATTGTAAAAGTTGAAGTTTTGATTTTATTTAAACTGTACCAAAATGTACCCTATAATTATAGCAATAATTATATTAGCTCTTTTGAGAGTTTTAATGTATTTTACAGAAATCATTTATTGGAACGTTTAATATTTTTAAAAAGCGGCTGGGTTAATTAACAGCAGAAGGTTTTCACCCATTTGACAATTTCTTGTTATAAAATACAATATTGTTAGTATGATGATAGAGGGAAAAAAAAAGGAAAGGCAAGGGGTTATTTATAGCAATGGCAAGGTGAAGGCCAGGGTGGTGGTACAGGAAGTAAACATTGCAACAAAAGATTTTAAGCAATAAAAAAAACAGGAGAATACGATGAGGATATTAAATTAAGTAAAAAAAAATAATTAAAACTGCTGTTATATGAGATAGGACATTTTAGAACTATTGCTAATTTTTCATTAACAAATAGTTTTTTCATGTTAACTTGAATTCAAATTAAATAAAAATATTGTTTTATAAAGTCTAACATAGAAGCGCTGCAAGATGTTTTATTTTTGTTAGGAATAAGATAATCATTTCCAAAAAGGATTTTTAATTCTGCTGTTGATAAAATAACATTTTAAAAAAAAAGAAAACGTAATAGAAATAGAAAATAAGAATGATGACTTTAATAATACAAAGTATAAACCTCAGCAGTTACTTAAGGGAAAAAAAAATATGCCAGATAAATTAAAATAAATACTGGCAAAATAGTTTTTGACACATCTCTTGGCTGGTTTTAAACTTGGGTTGTGGTATTCAGGTAAGGAGGGGGGAGTCTGTAAGGAGGGGGATCTGAAGCAGACTGCCAGTACGGAGGGGGGTGCTTGGGGTGGCGCTTCTCTGAGCCCCCCGATTTGTTGGATGTGAGGGTGTTATTTCTAGAACCTTCCTCCTCCTCATCCAGGTAATGATTGTTCGGCCGATCAAACGAGAGCGAGGATGACGCGCTGACCCCGCTCATACGATCTTTGTCTCTTTTTTTCCCTTCTTTACTGTGCCTGCGACCTTCCTTACTGTGCCTGCGATTTTTATCACGCTCAACTCTCTGGCTGTCCGTGCTCAGCCAATCACGTTCCCAGCCTTCCCGTGAATGCGAATGCCTGTTTGTACCTTCCCCACCTGGGGACGTAGGGGGCGAGGTGGTGAGATCCGACCCAATCGAATCTGTCGGCAGAACTAGGGGGTCTTTTGCCTGGAGAATGGGGTCATCAGTCTCGATCTCATCAGGAAACATAATGGGGTTGCGATCGTTGGAGATGGCTTCTTTCTCGGCGTTTATGATGGCTTGGCGGTGCCGCCGGCGTCGGTTGCAAAAAATGATGATGAGGATGATGAGGACAAAGACGAGGAAAGCGATCATCACAGGCAGAACAACGTGAGCCCAAACACTGAAACCTTTGACTGAGGGAAGAGCAAACAAAATCTGATCAGTTGCCAAAAAAACTGGAAAAAAATTACACCATAAATACTAGAGCTAAGATCTGAAATACTGATATAGCTGATGCGTATATCAGTCCTTAAGTAATATATAGTTCTTTTTTTTTCATTACAAGTATTTTAATAAGCAAATGAAAGTTATTACTTCCTGGTTCTGTATTTAACTTTGAATACAATATTTGTAAAAACTAACAGTTCTTATGTTAATAATTATACTTTTTAAAGATAAAAATCATATTTAATTCATAAATAACAAATTTTGCAAAGTAAAAAATCAGATCATGTTAATAAAAAAATCTGATTTTTAAAATACATTAAAGATTGTTGCCAGCCATTTATGATTTCCTTTGTTACTGATCATTACAAATTTTGAAAGTAAAATTAATTTTTAATATTATCTGAAGTATTTATCAAAAGCCTGATGAGTTTGGTAAAAATTTTCCCAAGAATGTTCAAGAATTATTGGAAGTACCATTCAGATTTCTATCAATGAGACTGGCCATCATTAGAATTACTGGTTGTGTCATGTGGTTTAATAAGTTGACTAACTATATCTGCATGTACTCAGTGCTGCTTCAACTTACTATACCTGTGTGTACTCAGTACTTCCTCAACTTACTATACCTGTGTGTACTCAGTACTTCCTCAACGTACTATACCTGTGTGTACTCAGTGCCACCGTGGAGTAACTATATCTGGGTGCTCTAACTGCCAAGTGGAATAACTCAGTGCTACTTCGACTAACCATACTTGCATGTACTCAGTGCTGCTGCAATGTACTATACCTGGGTGTACTCACCTAAAGTGTCAGCAACTTTGTAGGTATTTGTCACAACTGTTGTTGTGCCAAAAGTTGTCGTTATTGGCGCAACACAGGCACCAAAATCCTCCAGTGTCACTTGTGTTAAATTAAGATTGCGTCCAAGAGCTCGAATGAAAGATGGCTTTATGGTTCCATTTTGACGCACCATTTTATTATACAGCAGACGAATCGCCTGGAGGTCATTAAAATAATTCATACTTTAGCAATTAAATATATAATATCTCTATAACTTTGAAGATATTAAAACTGTTAAATATTTTAAAAAAGAATTAAAGCTGCATTTTAAATAAATATTTTGCTTGACTAGATCACAATAACCCGACTGTGTTTTTCTATTTCTGAGTGTCATTGCCGCAGCATCCAGTTGGTTTGATTAAAGATCATTAAAAAATAATTAAAGAAAAAACTAAATTTTGTAAAAAAATAGTATTGAGTTTTTTAATCTTTAGAAATATTTCAGTTTTTAATAAGCTAGAGAGGTAAGGACAAGATTTATCTCAACTGTTCTAATTTTAGTGCGCAACGTTTTCAAAATTACTATAAATTCAATTGTTAAAAATAAAATTTCTTTAAGAACTCATTCTGCATCACAGTGACTTTTCTCATGCTTTTTATATTTAACGAGCCGACCCGCGGCATATCATACGCCGCTATTTAGTTGTTGTTTTCTCTACTCTTCAGTAATTCATAATTTGTGAATTCGACAGTACCAGCGCTGCCATTGAAAATATTTCTTTAAAACACTTTAAGTAGCTCGTTAAGGACGATAACTTCCCCCCCTCCTTTAAAGTAAACTCCACTTAGTTACTCACCCCCCTATGTTTAAAATCATTTCAAACTAAATTATCTGCCCCTAATAGTCGTCACTAAACCCGGCTCTGTTTGTAAACATTTAGAGTGAACACAGCTCACCAGACCATGTAGGGGTGGGGGTGGTAGGGAGCTCATTTTTACAGCTTGTTTTCTAGCGTCTCCCAGAAGAGAATTATATATATAGATTTCCTTTTTAATATTTACAAAAGAAATGTAAGAAGTTTTTTTGAGGATAATGTCTAGAATATAATGGTTACCTCTCTTTGACAAACAGACCCAGAGAGAGAAGTATTGGTCCATGACAACACAACTGATCCAGGTTTTACATTGAGGACTGTTATAAAGTCTGATCCGCTGTCCCCAAACCAGAGCCGCATGCGATCAAGCAGGGACGTTAGATTTATTCTGTTTTGAAGAAACTTCTGGAAGTCTATAGAGAATTTCATAATGAATCTGCAAAAGAAATTAAAAACTATTATTTTTGTCAAATAAATCAAAAATTGATTTTACTCATAATACACTTTATTATGTTATTGTAAAAATGTTAGCCTAAATTGTATTAAGGAAAAAATAACATTTCAGGATTATTTAACTAACTATGCTATAAATTCTAATAAAAAAAAAAACATGATTACGAACTTATGAGTGAAATCTCTCCGAGGAGCTTCCTGGATCTGCAGGTGGATGGAATGGCGAGCGGTAAGTCCTGCGGAGTCGGACGCTACCAGATCCACCGTCAGGTTTCTAATGTCCATGTCCTCAAGTAGGGGTAGACCTTTTAAAATCTGAAATTTGTTTTTAAATTCTTTTTATCAACTTCTTCAAGGAACATTACACCTTTTAAATCAATTTTTTAAATTTTATTTATCAACTTTTGTATGTTTATTTGAAATAAACACATTTTTTTTGGCCCAAGTCTTCATGAACATATAGGCTTTATAACAGCTGAAATAAATATCAAATAACAATTTTATGTCAATTTTTTTTAAGAAGTGGCCAATAATTGAAAATGTATAACTAGCATTGCTTTAATAAGAAGATATTTAAAAATCTGAAATTTATTTAAAAGAAGTGGCAGATCTTTAAAAAAAATTGAAATAAATAAATACATATTTTATTGGCCATGAGTTCAAAAAGTGACAAACCTTTTACAATCTAAAAAAATAAACTTTTTTGTTTTCATTTCTCAGGCAGCACCTACAATGTTTAAACCTCGACTCCATACATTATCACTTATACAATAAAGAAAAAAATATATACTTGAAGAATTTCATTTAATCTGAATATTTAATCATGTGATCTGCAGTAATTAGACCCCAGCCTACCTGCTGGGTCTGATCCAGGTACAGCCAAAAGTTACTGGGCAGCTCTTGACCTGAGGACATCTCCAGGGAGAGGCTTAAGGCTCTGGTGTCGCCATCCTCGATGTCGTTGAACAGGTCAAGAGGGACGGAGTACTGAAGATACTTGCCCTGCTCTGCCACGATGTTGTCCAGTTTGCCTGGTACAGAGTAGGGTCTGTTGTTGCTGACCACTAATCAAGAAAAGGGAAGAATTAATTTGATATTGAATACATCAATAACAATACAAGAAGAGGTAGTGTCTCAAATTTTTCATCTACAGCAAAGAAGGAGAGATTTGATAAAAATCTGTAGCCAAAAGAACAAAATAACACTAATCTGAAAGACGCGTCTTCATATTTACTGTCACAGTCAATACATTATATCTTGAGGGACATGTATAAACTAAAGATCTTTTGAAGAAAGAATATGTGAAATTTATCAAAATATTAATCCAAGATGATTATAGTTTATAAGTTATAAAAGATAAATGAAGGAGTGTTATAAAAGATTGATGAAGGAGTGTTATAAAAGATTAATGAAGGAGTGTTATAAAAATTAATGAAGGAGTGTTATAAAAATAATTTTTTTTCCTCACCTTCTTCATCTGTATCCACAGGTGTCTCTCTAGTTGTAGTTCTTTGTGTGGTGGGTGTGGTCTCTGTAGTGGGTGTGGTTTCCGTGATGGGTGTGGTTTCTGTGGTGGGTGTGGTTTCTGTGGTGGGTGTGGTTTCTGTGGTGGGTGTGGTTTCTGTAGTGGGTGTGGTTTCTGTAGTGGGTGTGGTTTCTGTAGTGGGTGTGGTTTCTATAGTGGGTGTGGTTTCTGTGGAGGGTGTGGTTTCTGTAGTGGGTGTGGTTTCTGTAGTGGGTGTGGTTTCTGTAGTGATTGTGGTATCTATGATGGGTGTGGTTTCTGCTGTGGGTGTGGTTTCTGCTGTGGGTGTGGTTTCTGCTGTGGGTGTGGTTTCTGTGGTGGGTGTGGTTTCTGTGGTGGGTGTGGTATCTATGATGGGTGTGGTTTCTGCTGCGGGTGTGGTTTCTGTAGTGGGTGTTATTTCTGTAGTGGGTCTGGCTTCTGTAGTGGGTGTTATTTCTGTTGTATCTATGGTTGGTGTGGTGTCTGTAGTGGATGTGGTGTCTGTAGTGGATGTGGCTTCTGTAGATTCAACAGTTGATGTGGGCACTGATTCAGTTTCAGACTTCATGACTCCTGAAGTTACAGCAGCAACGATGTCTGTAAAGGCAGCACTTGCTTCCATCCCAGAGGGTAGCTCTGTTGTACTGTAGTCTACATCTGTACCAGTAACTCTGTCTACATCAGAGGCAAGAGACACAAGGCTGGTAGTGCTAATTGATAAGACAGGAGGGCTGGTAGAGTCTTGAGGCATTGGCCGAGGAACTACGCCAGGATTGGACAGTTCAATGGACGGCCACTGCACCACATTTAGTGATACCACGTCAGCTTCCACCAGCACTGCGCTAGAAGTTTCTAGAACCTGCTCTCGGTGATCATCAACGTCCAAGGACGGTGCCAATGTACCGGCAGAGCCCCCTGCTTGACGCGGGTGTGTGAGCGTGCCAGAAGCAGCTTCCAGACTGGGAGATGTTGAACCCAAACTGACCGCAGACGTCTGGTCATCGTCCACGGCTGAAGGTTCAACAAATGAAGGAATCATCTCTGGTAAATCTAGAGTAAGCTCTGCTGCATCAGATGAAGGAGTGGGGCTATCCCAAGTCGGTGTAGCTACAGAGGTGGGTGCTAAGGAACGCACCTCCGCGCCACCACTGGGGGGAGGTGTTTGGTCTGTAGGCTGAGAGTAGAAGGTATCAGCCACAGCCAAACCTGATGACGTCACAGATAATTCTGATGACGTCACAGACAATTCTGATGCTGTCAATGTTAATGCTGATGACGTCGAAGGCAATTCTGATGACGTCAAAGAATATTCTGATGACGTCAAAGAGTATTCCGATGACGTCAATTCTGATGACGTCAATTCTGATGATGTCAATTCTGATGACGTCAATTCTGATGACGTCATGTCTGATGATGTCAAAGAATATTCCGAGGCAAAGATCATCAAAGTTCTGGTTTGTACAAATGAAGGAAATGGCTCAGGATCGGATGGTAGTGCTGATTTCATGTTGTCGTCTGCCCTGAGTTCAACAACACTCGTTAGTTCAAGTGTTTGCGAGGAATCCATTGCCGGGGAATGTGAAACTAGGTCAAGCGGAATTGACATCACGCTGCTGTCTGCGTGGGGGGCGGGTTGTTCATGACTTGTTGACAATATGGAATGTTCTTTTGACGAAGATTCTAGAATAATACTAAAGTGGCGATCATGAGGGGCTTGTGTGTTGAGATAATCTTCTCTGCTGGTATCCATGGATACAGCTGGCACTAACAGCGAGTCAACGGATGAAAGGGACAGTACTACAGATGACGCTTCGATTATCTGCCCATGCTCGAAGATTAATGAAGCGCTCTCTATATTTGATGAAGTTGTTAGAATAAATAAATCAGGTGACGTCGTGGAGGCCAGGACCCCAGAAGATGTAAACATCGCGGCGTCTGCTAAACTGGACGATCCCGACAGCCCGGGGGTCGTGAGGGTCAGGATTTCTGACGTCAGCACATCAGTCACGGTCGTGTGGCTGGGCTGTAAGACCACCAGCGATGGCGTGGCCGTGTGCTGTGGGGCTGCCCGGCGTCGTCGGGTGAGCCGGGTGCGGAGGGCGTTGGACGAGGCGACGTACCAGCCCAGGATGCCCAGCTCCAGCTCCCCCTGGAGGCGCCCCACGTCGATGTTGTGCTGGAGCACCCTCACAAAATCCGTCAACTGCCGGACCGACGCGCAGGGCAGCGTCCACAGGAGCTCCATGTTCTGCCCGAAAGGGCATTGGTCATCGGAGCCCGGGCCGGCGGACACCATCTGCATGCCTTTCTCTATAGCAAACAGACCTGTGTCTGGGGATTGTTCTAGAAGCACAGACGAGACCGGGACGGACAGGAAGTCGGCGAAGCGCCGGATCAACAAGACCCTCTTGCCCGGGTCCAGCTTGACCATCGGCTCGCACAAGACCAAACTAGCCAGCACGCGATCACCGTCACACGTCTCGTCTGAAGACTCAGCAAGTTTCCAGTACCCGGCATGGTCAAGCTTCGTGACGGTCACCATAAAAACATCCGACTTTTCCAGACACTCGGTCTGGGGATGGCATCTGGTTGCTATGGTGATGAAGAACTGGCCGAGGTCAGCCGAGGTGGGGACGCCGCTCAGAGTTCTAGACGTGCTGTTGTAAAGCAACCAGGACGGGAGGGGCTCCGGACTTTGCTGGCTGGACGCAGAGATCTGCAGGAGAGGGAATTAATTTTATTTTTTTTTTTTTTTTTTTTTCAATAAATATCTTTTAATTAGAAATGCTATTACAATAATGACATTCCAAAAACGATTTTATTATTACAGTAACAAGATATCAAATACTCGCATCAGGGTTAATTTGTGAGACATTTGTATGAAAAATATAATTTGTTATATGGACCACAATCTTTGGTTCAACAATCAAGCCAAACGTGTCTGGCGCGCCAGTGAACTCTTCACACGGAGAGGTAAAGAAAAACCCTAAAAGTGTCAACAATTTAGCGATTCAAGGATCAGCTCAAGGATGGCAAAAACTCGACGGAACTCACAAAGCAGAAGCCAAAAAATATGTTTAGGCCTAAATATTTTATAAGGCTTAATCGCCCTCCTAATAATATACATAAATATAGATCTGTCGCATGTTTATAAAAAAATATTGAAGCATATTTTTTTACATTTTGATCTAGATCTAGATTTGAAAGAAAACAACAAAAAGGCTTGCACATTTGACATTTAGATCTAGATCTACATCTAGATTCTAGATCTTACATCTAGATCTATAGCACTACTAGAGTTAAACTAGAGTAGATCTAGACATTTAGATTCTCTAGACTCTTGGTCGATTCTAGGTCAAACTACTTTAAAAACTAGTCCAGTCAGTCTTCATGAAAACATATTTTTAGTCAAAGTACTATACTATACTACATTTCAATACGATTTTTTAAAAAGGATCATTAATATCGAGATGCTAATGTTCCAGACAGAGGCAGGAAATCCGACTTCAAAGCCACTGCAAGGATATCTAATCACAGTCCGGATATTCCCGGTCTCTACGGATTTTCCCGATAAATACAGCTTCTTACCCAGCTTGCCAGCGCATCAATAATATTTCATTTCTCTGCTCCAGACTTTTGTTTGTTATCTTCAATTATCTTTGTTTAAATATTTGCCGGGATTGACAGAGATCCTTTTCATCCTGGGCTATGACGTAGTTATTTTATCTGACGTCATGTTCGCATGACCATCATATTGATTTTTTTTTTAAATTGTAAAAAAAAAAAAAAACCAACGAAGATGGTGGAGATGGATAAGGGAGAGAATTAGGATGTCTAGCGCTTGAAGGATTTCACTACGACGTTTCATCGTGAAGGATGAAGATGGTGGTGGGGGTGGATTGACCCCGGGGAGGGGGGTGTGACTGAAATCCCGAAGATTTATTTGTGTAATGAAGCCAATGTGGTTACAAGTCCCAGGGTGATCTTAACCTCGCCGGGGAAACCATTATTTAACTACACCGAACCACCTCTGGTGGAAGAATCAACCCCAGCGCTTTATTCTCAAGAATGATGTTTCTGATCCTCCATCTTTCATCTTTGTGAGAATTTATCGCCCGTGCCCCCTCTCGGGGCACTAGCTAGTATTGTCTGTACGGATTTTCCCATTTCCTAACCCTGGTAGCTTATACATATAGATCTATATGGTTTAATAACAGCGGCTTTGGTTTTGTTGTTTACATTTGGGAGAAGAAACTCGTGAACTATTAGCAGAATGAGAAGTGGTACTAATTTATCACAATCAGGGGAGGGAAGACATGGCGGATTAAAACTAAGGTAGATAATTGTTGTCAGCTGAGGTTAATGAAGAGGGGAATAACCTCAAGCTAATTAAGCGAAGAGGGTGGTTAATTTTTCTGATACGGCACAAGACGGCAACTATCTCTGTGGAGAAAATAGGTTTTTGTACGTATGTGTGTGTGTGTGCGTATGTGCAAGAGAGGATGGTAAACTCAGCCACATAATTAGTGAAGATGGCAACACGCCCCACGATATACAACACAAATACAAGTGAGGGGGGGGGGATCCTAGAAGGTGATGTATGGGTTGAAGAGCGATATCAGAATATGACACGTAAGAAACAACAACGCAAGACAAAACTTGGAGGATTACAGCTTTCGTGAGCTATGAGGTGGTAGGACAAACAAGTGGTAGGACACACTAATGGTAGGATATACTTGTGGTAGGACAGACATGCTAAGGGTAGGAATTACTTAGGGTAGGACATACTAATGGTAGGACAAATAGTTCGCGTGAGAAATAATTGCATAAAATAATGAAAGGACAATTTATTAGTAAAAAAAAAACGCATGGCAGGACAAACAAGTCGTAGGACAAACTAATGCCATCAAATAAAGGTAGCACAAAGTGATTGTGTCACAATCACAATTTTGGTAGGCCAAAACATTACAAGCATTTGTCGTCGTCCTGTTTCAAAAGTTACACGACAAGCAAAGAAGTTTGAAGAAATAACGGTTTGTGAACTCGCACTCATAGGTTAAAGTTCATCTTTTGCGTGGAGATACCTTTAAGAGTCAGACAACACAAAGAGTAAGCATGAAGGAGTCAGACAAGTACACACTCTCATGCTAAAGAGTTCCCCAGCTCACACAAACAGCCCCAAATAACTTTCAATAATTTTAATCGTCTAATCCCGCGCTGTATAAGGATTTATTTTTCAAAGACAGGACATCTAGAAATAGATCAACTGTAAATTAGAGATAGATCTATACGTTAGAAAAAAAGAGAGAAAAAATCTTACATCACAAATAGGGGAGAGTAGTGATGAAAAGGGGACACAGGTGCAAGGGGAAGGGGGCACAATTGCAAGAGAAAGGGGACAGAATTGCAGAGGGAGGGGACAGAATTGGAGGGGAAGGGGGACACAATTGCAAGGGGAAAGGGGACAGAATCGCAGGGGAAGGGGACACAATTGCAGAGGGAAGGGGATTAAAAGAAAAATTGATTAGTTCCTGTCTGGTGCCGACATTTTCTCAACCCGGAAATTCTATGAGAGCTGGGTAATGAAGCGAATAATCCAGGCCAGTTCCAGAGCAGACGAGGATTATCAAATTCTACGTATGGCGCGGCCTCGTAGTCGGTTATAGCCTGGGAAACTGTCTTACATGAGTGGTTAATCTAGGTGGGTTGTCTTACACGAGTAGTTAATCTAGGTTGTCTACATGGTTAATCTAGGTGGGTTGTCTTCAGTACATGGTTGATCTAGGTGGGTTGTCTTCAGTACATGGTTGATCTAGGTTGGTTGTCTTCATTACATGGTTAATCTAGGTGGGTTGTCTACATGGTTAATCTTGGTGGGTTGTTTTAATCGAGTGGTTAATCTAGGTGGGTTGTCTAAATGGTTAATCTAGGTGGCTTGTCTTCAGTACAATGTCTGCGATTAATTATCAATCTGCTTGATGCATGATGTCTTAAGACGAATAACTAGCCAACGCCTCAACCAATCTTCCTAATGTTAATTAATCCTAAAGTTTTAAAAACAATTATGTTTACTTAGTCTATGCATGCAATACAGTTATTTACATAACGGGATAGACTAAATCCTCTCAGGCATTTTTTTTCCCTATGTCCTGTCAAGTGTTATAAAATACTTTTTTTTGTTTAATTAGCTTCTCGGTTTACGTAGCTTGATCGTGGGAAAATATGCTGTTTGTCTTTTGTTATTTGAAATTGTGTTATTTGAAGCACACCGGATACTATGCCAGATTTTTGGTGCGCGGGTAAACCATATGCGTCGTTTTTTTTCCGGCCAAAAGTTTTAATACCACGGAAACTATGCATTATCCCACTTAGCACTCATTGTTTTTGGCCAATGGTATGCGTGGGAAATTTTTGTTTAAATCTTCTTGAGTTGGAAAATAACAGATTATTTTTTACAAAAATGTGTGTAATTTTAAACAAATTATTTAATAAAAAATTCAAAGTTTTTTGTGATTTACTTTTTATTTTTTTAAAAAGAAATTTGACGGTAGTGAAGATTTAACTACGAAACCAGATTCCGTATGTAGGTATACACTGAATAAACATACGCTAACATACACTTTTTGCTCGGTGTTCTAATTTTACTACGTCTGACCTGCACATTTTACACTGACCTATGTTTACTACTGTTTCTCGAAGTTTCTAAAACTCCCATTTTTGTGCTGTTTTTCATTTATTTCAACAGAAAGAAAAAAAAAACACAACCTAATAAACTTTCAATTATATTCTCTTTCATTCCTCACCTACTAAAAGCTTTTTCCCCCTTCAAACTTAATCTAATCTAAGCGAACATAAAACGTTGTTCTCCCTTTGATGTGGGAATGAGAGTTGAGAGAAAAATGCTGCATTTCAGGTCGTAGAAATCAGACGACAGAGACACAAAACTAGTGCACTTAGAAGGCCACAAATAGGGCGTATTTTAATGGACCCTGTCCAGGTATAGAAATATAAACAGCCGTGACCTAAATAAAAACATCTGATATCAAGAGAGTGCTTAGGGCATGTACACTTAATAGAAACTCAAATAGTAAAAAGTTCTTTCGGAGAAAACCAACGAAAAAATGTTGATATCTAAAGGTAATTAGACATCTCAAGAGGTAATTAGAGTTCGTGAATTGTCTAAAACCTGTGCTAGTGAAAACTGGACTTGAGGACATCTACAAATTAGAGTAATTGACATCAACATAAAAGAAACATCTCTATAACAAGAAACATCACATTTTAGACATCATCAAGTAGCAAAACATCTGAAAGTTAAAAGCCCAATCTTCTCATGAAACATCACAATCCACACATCATGCATCACCCCTTACACATTAAACATCACCATCCACACATAAAACATCACCATCCACACATCAAACATCACCATCAATGCATCAAACATCAGCCCTTACACATAACCATCCACACTTCACCACATTTATCGAGCAATCATTATCAACATCCCCATATATAACAGTCATCATTAACATCCCAATCAGCCACTAGAAACTTCGCACACTAAACATCAACCAGCACCAACATCGCACATCCGACAACCATCCATCCTATCCAACCATCCTGCCGTGTTTTAATTAAACAAATTCAGCTGTACAATGAAAAGTCCCCTAATTGAAGCCATTTTCTATAAGAAAAATACCCCAAATCTTTTCTCTACCGCAACATGTTAACCAACCCAAACAAAACACCCCCAGATCATGTGACCCGCAACTCATTTTCAATTGTTGCCGTAAATAACTCACCAGTCAACATGGTGTCTCCTAATCAAGAAAGGGGTAATTAACTCCCCTGATCTGTGCAGCAAGGGCGAGCCGATAGGGGAGAGAATGCGGCCGTGCCATGCATTTACCTCCCTTGTTCAGACCATATCATCACGGGCTAATGACAACTGATGGCGAGCCATCGGTCGAGGGGAGATAACGCCGGATTCGGTTACGGCACCACCCACTCGTGTCGCGTTGCAGAACGTTTGCGTTGGTGCAGATTTTCATTGACATGTGTGCTGGATGACGCTAAGGGGTCATCCATTTATGGCGTCCACAATTTTTTTGGGATTTTGGACCCCTCCCCCCCGTCCACAAAAATCATTTTTTTTTTCCTTATACAAGTCCATATGCGTCCACAAAGGTCAGTTTTTTTCGGACCCCCCGCGTGTGGACGTCATAAATGGATGACCCCTAAGCCTAACCTGTACGCTTCGAGTTGATATATATAAATATATATATATATATATATATATATATATATATATATATATATATATATATATATATATATATATATATATATATATAATTATTCTAATTCTATCGATTTAGAACAAGAAACAAAATGGATAAAGATGGGTCGAAATTGAGTGCTATCAAAACACTTTAACTACTAGACGATTTAACTAGATTGTTTAAACACTAACAAGCTAGATAAATAACAAGCAGCGTTGTCATTTCCCCTCTTTGTTGGTCCGGCTCTAGGCGGGTAAAAGTAAACTTAACAAACTTAACCCGCTGGCATACAAAACTAGCGATCTCATAGGTTTAGAGAAAGGTTGATTCAAATGGCGGGCATAAAAGGGAAAACGATGAAAGCAAAAATTTTAAGTAACTACAATGTGACTGACAAGAACAGAAATACAATAATTTTTTTTACAGCTCGCCCTCACCCCCCCCCCCCTCAGTGTCCGTATTTGACCCACTAAATGTCCTGAATGACCTACTAGATGTCCTGTATGTGGCCTACCGAATGTCCTGAGATGTCCTACTTAGAAGCACCGACCCAACCGACCCGATGACCCCCCCCCCCCCCCCACTCCATCTGGACTTTGTAATTGTTTTCCTGATTCTATCGGTCTCAACTAACGGATCACGTGACACAATCAGCCAATACCAGTCCGTTGGTGCGCAGGTCATGGACACTATGACTAATACATCATGAGATAAACGGTAACTTGCGCAAACACAAACTCATTACACCATTACTGTTTCGTTGTGGTCAAATTTCCTGGAAAAATGCTTTCTATGCTATATTTTTACATGTGGTCATACTTAGCTAAAGTCTTTGAATAAAAACAAAATTTCCTATGCGTCTTTATTGTGAGCATTTATTAGTTTCTCATGTTTCTGCAGAGGCGTAGCGACCATTCCCGGCGCCCGGGGACAAACTTTTCGATTTGCACCCCCCCTCGAGATTTTGATCTGCACCCCCCCCCTCTCAAACTTTAGATTTGCACCCCCCCCCTCGAGATTTTGATTTGCACCCCCCTCAACCTTTCTATTTATTTTTCCGACCCATTTTGGCGCCCCCTAAGGTCGGCGCCCGGGGACATATGTCCCCCCCCCACCCCCACCTCGCTACGCTACTGTGTTTCTGTTGCAAATATATTCTGGGAACCATAACTTCATTTAAAAGAATAAATAGTTTCATCTATGAGAAATATATTAGGGCTACAACAAAACACATGACATCTCAACTATAAGACAGATGTCATCTCTAAGACAAGACAGATGTCATCTCTAAGACAAGACAGATGTCATCTCTAAGACAAGACAAATGACACCTCTACAACAAGACAGATTCCATCTCTAAAAGACAGAAGTCATCCTTAAATAAATAGATGCCATCTCTACACGTCATATGTCGTCTTTACAATGTCGTCTCTACAAGACAGATGTCATCTCTACAATGCAGATGCCATCGCTACTACAACAGGGCAGATGTCATCTCAACTACAAGGCAGATGACATTAAGCTATTAAAACTAAAACTAGTAATTTGCGAACGAGATAAGGGACATGAAAAAAAAAAAGCTTAGCATTTAAAAAAAAGATTCCATGACACCAAGGACAACTTGGGTCAGTCTAATCGCTCAACTAAAGACGTCCACATTAAAAAAAAAATTCTCGTTAGACAATTTAACATCCTGGAAATAGTTTTCAAAATCGCTAATTTAAAAAAAAAAGTTTAATCCAGTAGCTTCCCTTGGACAGAGTTCTCGAACCTTGCAAGGAACTGAGCGGTCTACACTGCGATGCCCCTGGTCGTTAAAGCTCAGGGTAGGGCCTTGTCATCATTAGTGAAGTGATTAGGGAACGTCGAATCTCGGCTGTCACTCACACATTCGACATGGGCTTTTTATCACAGGTGGATTCACAAGCAATCTCCTGCACATCAACCCCCCCCCTTCAAATATACGACTAATAGTATGACATGTTCATATTTGCTGATGAATGAATGTGTGAATCTTTTGCATGTATGCGCGACACTAATTTAGACCATTGTTTTTGGAATTAATTGGCTGCTACTGATGAAAAAAAGGGCTGGTTTTCAAGGATTTATCGTTATGTTGAGTTACAATGTGGGCATTTTTTGACAATATTTGTACTTGTCGGTGAGAGTACTTGACTGTAGCTCTACTTGACAATGGCTGTACTTGACAGTGGCTAGACTTGACAGTGGCTATAGTTGACAAAGGCTAGACTTGACAGTAGCTGTACCTGACAATAGCTGTACTTGATAGTAGCTGTACTTGACAATAGCTAAACTTGACAGTAGCTGTATTTGACAATGGCTATACTTGACAGTGGCTATACTTGACAGTGGCTAAACTTGACAGTAGCTGTACCTGACAATAGCTAAACTTGACGGTAGCTGTATTTGACAATGGCTATACTTGACAGTGGCTAAACTTGGCAATGGCTAGTCTTGACAGTGGTTGTACTTAACAGTGGCTTTACTCGACACTTGACAGTATATGTACCTGACAGTAGCTGTAGTTGGTAGTGGTTGTACTTGACAGCGGCCACTACTGTAAAATACGCCACTGTTTACTAGACACCAAATTCTGCTGGCGAATCTTCTGGAATCGATAAGCGGACCTCCACGAAGGAACAGACATGTCAGTCCGAATATCTTTTCACAGCTTGGCGCCACCTGCTCCGTTTCCGGTCCAAATTTGAACCATTTGAGGCCGATGGCTGCTATTATTGCTAATCAATAATCTCAGTTTTTTCTTCAGTCACATTTTTTGTATTCATCTCTTGCTGTAATTTAAAGCTGGTTTATAAAATACTTGAGCACACATGTTTTTCCCAATATAAATATAAGTCTATATGTATATTTGTCTGTCCCTTCATCCATCCATCTATACAAACAATTATATAAATAATCTAGTGTATATATATATATATATATATATATATATATATATATATATATATATATATATATATATATATATCACTTGTATATATGCGCGTACAACATATGAATTTATGATATTTATGTGCATATGCAACAGTTGTGATGGAAGAAGATTTGGAATCGAAACGACATTATTTACCTCCATGAAAGGCACGTAACTGGAGAGGCAAAAAAATATAATAAATAAACCATCAATTGTTATTCCACCAATTGTTATTCTATCACTACAAAGCATCCTTTAAACATGAGTCTTGATAATAAACCATCAATTGTTATCCCATCAAATGTTATCCCATCACTACAAAACATCTTTTAAACACGAGAGTCTTGGACTAAGTTCAGCAAGACCGAGGTGTTGATCTATTAAGCGAGGGCTTTCCCACGACGTACAGCCAGAAGTAAGTTCTCAGTGAAAACACAGTGACCGATTTCTGGGGGTGAAAGTCATCGATCACAGCGACAACAAAAGATAAAAAACAACAACACAACAGCGCTGGAGTTATGTTAATTAGTTACAGTGCTGAATTAATTTCCCATATTTTCCCCCTCTGATATTAAAAAAAGGTACATGAAACTAGCAATATCAGATGTGAGTTGTATAGTTTCCAGTTAAAATACACAAAAAAAAGAATTTCGCTGGTGTGTAGCGGTATGTGTTATCCCAAACTACACGAAGCCGAGGCTGACAAGCTGCTCTCAATTGCTTTGTCCTCTGCTATCAGAATAAAAACAAAACGTATTTTCATATTTATTGTTTTCTGCACGATTCTGTCCCTTGACAAATCGGGAGAGTTACGTGCGCTGATTAAATCTTTGTTCTTAACTCCCTTGATAAAACTGAGCCGGGGTTAAAGGTCCTTGAATTTTCTAACAATGAACAGAGTTATGTCCCATAGATTG
Organism: Physella acuta; assembly: GCF_028476545.2. Taxonomy (NCBI): domain Eukaryota; kingdom Metazoa; phylum Mollusca; class Gastropoda; family Physidae; genus Physella; species Physella acuta. The sequence continues at coordinate 547,578 of NW_026731897.1, read as the reverse complement.
AACAGTGGCTACGTTGGGAGGCGACACTACCTGCAGGGGATGTATGGAGATGCTACCTATCTGTGATGTAAGGAGAGGCTACCTGCATGTGATGTAAGGAGAGTCTGCCAGCCTGTGATGTAAGGAGAGGCTACCTGCATGTGATGTAAGGAGAGGCTACCAGCCTGTGATGTAAGGAGAGGCTACCTGCATGTGATGTAAGGAGAGGCTACCAGCCTGTGATGTAAGGAGAGGCTACCTGCATGTGATGTAAGGAGAGGCTACCAGCCTGTGATGTAAGGAGAGGCTACCTGTCTGTGTGAAGTAAGGAGAGGCTACCTGCATGTGATGTAAGGAGAGGCTACCAGCCTGTGATGTAAGGAGAGGCTACCTGCATGTGATGTAAGGAGAGGCTACCAGCCTGTGATGTAAGGAGAGGCTACCTGCAGATGATTGTAGTATGATAGGCTGCATACATTCCATAATTTTTCTGTACACGTTCATTATGCCGAGCGCCCCAGGGATGGGGAAGGGGGAGGGGCTGTCAGCTTTGTTTGACACTTGGAATATTAAAGCAAGCGGGAAAAAATTAAAGTTTACCAACGTCATTTTTTAAAAGAATGTCACGGTCGTTGATGACGTTCACCTGTAAAAACAATTTCCGCCTTGGGGCAGTTTAGCAGAAGATCAAATTTCTGGGGTTTTCCTTCTATCAAACAGGACAGGGGACATAATAACAAGGGATATAACTAGATGTAAGAAATTACAGGGGACATAACACGACGTAGTATAGGACAGGGGACAAAACAAGATGTAAAAATATCAGGGGACATAACAAGATGTAAAAATATCAGGGGACATAAGATGTAAAAATATCAGGGGACATAACAAGATGTAAAAATTTCAGGGGACATAACAAGATGTAAAAATTTTAGGGGACATAACAAGATGTAAAATTATCAGGGGACTATTAAATGTAGTAGAGAACATGGGACATAACATGATGTAGGATAGCACATACTGTAAGAGGAAAAGTGACATAACTAGATGTAAGGAATGACAGGGGGCATGACAAGATGTAGGATAGGACAGGGGACATAACAGGATACAAAAATATCAGGGGACATAACAAGACGTAGGACAGGGGTAGAGAACTAGGAGAGAACATAAGACATAACAACATGATGTAGGATAGGGGAGATAACAAGATGTAAGATTGAATGAGGGACATAAAATATTCAGGGCTAGAGAAGGGAATTACACAATACAGAGACGAAGAACTGAGGGGACGAGGGGTGTTAGGATGCAGATGAACTTTCGAAGAGCTAAATTTGGATTGGGACAAACTCGCAATCGCAACTGTAAACTGTAATCGATCCTATGCAAGAACCGAACACCGGAACATCCCGGGAAAACATGCCGTCTTATCATATTAATTACCGCTGTAAACATATACAACAGCATCGATTCCAGGATATTCGTCTGAGGTCACAGGACGCCCATGCATAATTACAGTCCACATCCGATTTATGCGGGCATGGATAGCATCGATTCCAGTTTTGAAGAGTTAGTGCAAACACGGATGCGGTGGTTGGGATCGGTTATAGCCCACCATAAAAGTTGAGGGTGGGTCAACACAGGGAGGTCTCAGTCGTGATGGGTCAAGAGATGGTGGACTGGTGTCTGTGGTGGTGTTCTGAGGTGTTAGGGTGTGATGGGGTGTCTTGAGGCTGCTAGGGTTTGGGTGGTTCTGCAGGGGTGTTGGGGTGTGCTTGATGCTGCTAGGGTATGGGTGGTTATGCCAGGGGTGTTGGGGTGTGCTGGTGAAACAGGTGCTCCCGAGGTAAGGGGTATGCTAGAGTCTGCTCTGGTATGGGTGGTTCTGCTAGTGATATTGGGGGAGGGGGGGGGGGGGTAAAAGACGTGGTTGTTCTGCAGGAGTGATAAACTTAGAGGGAGAGAAAAAGACACAGCTAGAGTGTGGGAAAGAGAGAGGAGAGATAAAAAGAGAGGGAGGTAGAGTAAAAAAGACAGAGAGAAAGAGAAATACTGGGTTCGAGTTGTTGGGGTGTGCTTGATGCTGCTAGGGTAAGGGTGTTTCTGCCAGGGGTGTTGGGGTGTCTTTAAGGTGTTAGGGTATGGGTGGTTCGGCAGGGGTGTTGGGGTGTGCTTGATGCTGCTAGGGTTTGGGTGGTTCTGCCAGGGGTGTTGGGGTGTGCTTGATGCTGCTAGGGTAAGGGTGTTTCTGCCAGGGGTGTTGGGGTGTCTTTAAGGTGTTAGGGTATGGGTGGTTCGGCAGGGGTGTTGGGGTGTGCTTGATGCTGCTAGGGTTTGGGTGGTTCTGCCAGGGGTGTTGGGGTGTCTTTAAGGTGTTAGGGTATGGGTGGTTCGGCAGGGGTGTTGGGGTGTGCTTGATGCTGCTAGGGTTTGGGTGGTTCTGCCAGGGGGGCTGGGGTGTGCTGGTGAAACAGGTGCTCCCGAGGTAAGGGGTATGCTAGAATCTGCTCTGGTATGGGTGGTTCTGCTAGTGATATTGGGGGGAGGGGGGGTAGAAGACGTGGTTGTTTTGCAGGGGTAATAAACTTAGAGGGAGAGAAAGAGGAAGAGCGAGAGTGTGGGAAAGAGAGAGAGGAGAGATAAAAAGAGAGGGAGGGGGGTAGAGTAAAAAAGACAGAGAGAAAGAGAAATACTGGGTTCGAACACACAAAGATTTGCTATTTTGCGGTTCACAGAAATCTAATTATAGTAATATTTATCAAGATCTTCTCCCTTGTGATTCTCCGAAATTTAATGTTTATCAAGATCGTATGTCGTGTGATCTACAGAAATCTAATGCTTATCATGATCGTATATCGTGTTATTCACTGAAACCTAATACTTATTCGGCCGATGAATAAATGGGCTGGAAGTACTAGAATGAAAATATGGCCGTAAATACAGATAACACTTAAAAAATAATAATTCATAGACACATCTCAGGATCTGAACCTCGAGAGTCAATGGTAGTGGCCTAATAAACAACATCGCCACAAAGTGGTAGCGATTGTACATGAGGCTATGCATCCAGCATACAAACAGGAAGCTCCGACGTGCACACATTTTGTATGTAAATCATTCGAATATCAAAAGCCGCAGGGCTGAAACAGGAAATCCCAAAAAATCTGACATCATTAATGGAAGCCACACAACTTAAATTATATACAGCAGATCACGTGACCGGTCAAATGAGGCGGACAAAAATCACACGGGCGGATAAACTTGAGAAATTAAACTGGAGAGTCTAGATGTTTGTTTTTGACCTTTTTGTATCAGTGGCCATCACGCCATCTGATGTGTCCAATGTGGCCATCACGCCATCTGATGTGTCCTATGTGGCCATCACACCATCTGATGTGTCCTATGTGGCCATCACACCATCTGATGTGTCCTATGTGGCCATCACACCATCTGATGTGTCCTATGTGGCCATCACACCATCTGATGTGTCCTATGTGGCCATCACACCATCTGATGTGTCCTATGTGGCCATCACACCATCTGATGTGTCCTATGTGGCCATCACACCATCTGATGTGTCCTATGTGGCCATCACACCATCTGATGTGTCCTATGTGGCCATCACACCATCTGATGTGTCCTATGTGGCCATCACGCCATCTGATGTGTCCAATGTGGCCATCACGCCAATGTGGCCATCACGCTGATATGTCCATCACACCATCTGATGTGTCCTATGTGGCCATCACACCATCTGATGTGTCCTATGTGGCCATCACACCATCTGATGTGTCCTATGTGGCCATCACACCATCTGATGTGTCCTATGTGGCCATCACACCATCTGATGTGTCCTATGTGGCCATCAAACCATCTGATGTGTCCTATGTGGCCATCACACCATCTGATGTGTCCTATGTGGCCATCACGCCATCTGATGTGTCCAATGTGGCCATCTGATGTGTCCAATGTGGTTACCACGCCATCTGATGTGTCCTGTGTGGCCATCTGATGTGTCCAATGTGGCCATCACGCCATCTGATGTGTCCAATGTGGCCATCACGCCATCTGATGTGTCCTGTGTGGCCATCTGATGTGTCCAATGTGGCCATCTGATGTGTCCAATGTGGCCATCTGATGTGTCCAATGTGGCCATCTGATGTGTCCAATGTGGCCATCTGATGTGTCCAATGTGGCCATCTGATGTGTCCAATGTGGCCATCTGATGTGTCCAATGTGGCCATCTGATGTGTCCAATGTGGCCATCTGATGTGTCCAATGTGGTCATCTGATGTGTCCAATGTGGCCATCTGATGTGTCCAATGTGGCCATCTGATGTGTCCAATGTGGCCATCTGATGTGTCCAATGTGGCCATCTGATGTGTCCAATGTGGCCATCTGATGTGTCCAATGTGGCCATCTGATGTGTCCAATGTGGCCATCTGATGTGTCCAATGTGGCCATCTGATGTGTCCTGTGTGGCCATCTGATGTGTCCAATGTGGCCATCTGATGTGTCCAATGTGGCCATCTGATGTGTCCAATGTGGCCATCTGATGTGTCCTGTGTGGCCATCTGATGTGTCCAATGTGGCCATCTGATGTGTCCAATGTGGCCATCTGATGTGTCCTGTGTGGCCATCTGATGTGTCCAATGTGGCCATCTGATGTGTCCTGTGTGGCCATCTGATGTGTCGAATGTGGCCATCTGATGTGTCCTGTGTGGCCATCTGATGTGTCCAATGTGGCCATCTGATGTGTCCATTGTGGCCATCTGATGTGTCCAATGTGGCCATCTGATGTGTCCAATGTGGCCATCACGCTGATGTGGCCATCACGCCATCTGATGTGTCCAATGTGGCCATCACGCTGATGTGGCCATCACGACATCTGATGTGTCCAATGTGGCCATCACGCCATCTGATGTGTCCTGTGTGGCCATCTGATGTGTCCAATGTGGCCATCTGATGTGTCCATTGTGGCCATCTGATGTGTCCAATGTGGCCATCACGCTGATGTGTCCATCACGCCATCTGATGTTTCCAATGTGTCCATCACGCCATCTGATGTGTCCAATGTGGCCATCTGATGTGTCCAATGTGGCCATCACGCCATCTGATGTGCCCTATAAAACCTGACCATACCCCTGTCTGCACTGGCCTATTAAATTATGCCCGCCCCCACACCCTCGGCGTCCACTCCGCATTAATCAGATGGGAAAAATGTGCCTCCATGTTTGCTCAAACCTCAATCAAGGGTGGCTAAAATATTTTCTTCCATTAGAGAAATAATTTCATTTTGGCTGCGGGGTGCAGTGCCACTTGGGGCGGTGTGATGTTTTCTACAAGATAAACAAGGCCTAATAGCGCTTGATAAGCTCGCCACAAGTGGCCAGGGAAGCTAGAAAATCTCATCTGGCAACACGGGGATTTGGAACATTGTTGCCTCGAGGGGGGGGGGTATAGATGAGGAAGGTGGGTTGTGGGGTGTAGGTGTGGGGAGAAGGTCTAACCACGAGAGTTGTCAAGAGCCATAACTACGAGTTATATAGCCAGGGGAGGGGGTGGGGGTATTAGCAGCGGAAGAAGAGATCCTCCAAAAAATGGAAATTGATTAGCCACACACTCATGAAGCCTATATCCAGCATAACAAGACAGGCCCTCACCTGGAATCCACGGGGCAAAAGGAAAAGAGGCAACCCAAGAAAGACCTGGAGACGTGGTCTGAAAGAAGACACCAAGAAGATTGGATACACCTAGGGACAGTTGGAGAGACTCGCCCAGGACAGGATACACCTGGGGACAGTTGGAGAGACTAGCCCAGGACAGAGATGCCTGACATCAAGAAGATTGGATACACCTGGGGACAGTTGGAGAGACTAGCCCAGGACAGAGATGCCAGTAAAGCTCTTGTCAGCGGCCTATGTCCCAGGAGGGGCAACAGGCTAACCTAACCGGGTAAAAGCAGGTTAGTGGCATGATGGAAAAGGAGGGGGGGGGGAATGGACAGTAATGTTATGGATAGGGGGTCTTATACTTGGAGTATTAGCAGGGGGTCTGGGTAAAAGCAGGTTAGTGGCAGGAGGGTGGGGGAGGGGTCTCAAAAACAGATGGGTTCAAGGAGATGCATAGGGAGCCTGTCACAGTAGCCTGTTACAGGTAGCCAGTCACGGTTGGTCTGTCACAGGTAGCCTGTCACAGTAGCACTGAACAGGTAGCCAGTCACGGTTGGTCTGTCACAGGTAGCCTGTCACAGTAGCACTGAACAGGTAGCCAGTCACGGTTGGTCTGTCACAGGTAGCCTGTCACAGTAGCACTGAACAGGTAGCCTGTCACGGTTGGTCTGTCACATGTAGTCTGTCACAGTAGCACTGAACAGGTAGCCTGTCACGGTTGGTCTGCCACAGGTAGCCTGTAGGAAATGTGTGATCGGTGATTAAATAAAAGTATTATTTAGGAAGGGAAGTACCAAACTAAATTAAGGTGTCCAATTGATTGATGGTGTCAAGCTTAAAAATAGCATCACCACTAATTATGGTGTTTCGCCTAATTATTGTGGAATGCTTAATTTTTGTGCCGCAGTAGATTAATTATTGTTGGTTTAGTGATAAACAACGTTAGAAGATATAATCAGAAATAATTTCCAGTAATAATATCGATTATAGTGTCACGGTAATTTTAGCCTCAAGACCAATTCAGGTGTAAAGGTCATTTATAGCATCATTGTCATTTTTAGTATCAAGGTCAACTCAGGTGTGAAGGGGATTTCTAGTATCAAGGTACTTTTTTTTTTTTGCGAAGGTCAGTTCTAGTGTAGCATATTTTTATTTTGACAACCAGTTATCGTGTCCATTCTGGTGTCTCGGCTACGTCAAGAATCAAGGTAAATTAATTGCACAAAAATACTTGTCTTTAAACGATTGCTTCAAGACGCCACTAATTTAGAACGCCATTACCGTGGTCAATTTAGATCGGTTCATAGTGTCCTCTGGCTAATTATCAATTACACTATTTTTAAGGCGAATCAGCAGCTAATGCTTCGTCAGTTGAAAGGGAAATAAATTACAAGGTCCGATAACTCAACAACATCAACGACCTTTAATATTACTGGTTTGTGTGTTTTAATTCAGAATGTCAATTTTTCATTATTGAAATGTTTAATTTTGTTTTAAAAAATCGTGTTGTATAACATAAAAATAAGGTCATCGACGAATTAGTTTGTAACGAATTTAAATAAAGTTTTTCTTAAACGTTTGCGAGGCTTCCTGCTAAACTAACAAAGCACTAATTAAAATTATTTTTTCTCCCTACGGGATCGCTCGGGCGAAATCAATTTGAACATATTTTTTCTCTCGTTTCATACATTATAAACAGTCTGAAATTTTCAGAAATAACACAAATCACCAATTAAGATTGACTTTCTGTCAGAAATATTCGTTTATTGGCAAGGTGCACGTATTTAGAAAGCTTAAATTAGAAAAAAAAAATTCTTTTGATGTTCTAAATATATGGCCTACGTTTGAGCATCCACAACAGCTGCTAAATTCAAAGTTTATTTTTGGGGGAAGGATAAAACGATCGCAGAGAAATATAATAACGTATTCGACTTTTCTGCAAGTATCACTGTTCAGGATTTAATTAAGGTAAGTGTTAGGATAATGGTTAGAATTCGGGGGAAATAAACAGCCCGTAATTAGCACTCTCTCTTATTGTAAGAAGTTCTTTTAATCAAAGAATAAAAATATAGCGGGCCCAAATAACTACGTCGGATGGCACAAGCGAGCCGACAAAGTAGCTAATCAAATATTAATCGGATCTCTGACACTGAGCAATTAACTGATGAAAGTGCTTTACGCTTCACCCCGAGATCTCACGGGATTTCCCGCTAGGGTGCGCGGCTCGCACCAGTGTGACGCACCAAGTCGGATTGGGACTGAAGTTTGTGGATCCAGATCAATAAGTTTAGCTGCCTTGTTATTCAGATTTAGCTGGGAGACTGGGGTCATCGTTCTTGTTAATTGCGCTTACTACTTTGGGAATATCTTTTTTAAATACATTTTTTTTCCGCGCCTAGAAGTAGATGAATTTCTAAATATATATTTTTTGGTCGTTTGTTTTTGTCTACAAATTATAGAAATTTAATTCTAATTAATATATACTCTGCATATGTAACTTGAACCAGGGGCGTAGCGAGGGGGGGGGGGCGGGGTGCGGACCGCACCGGGTGACACCATTTAGGGGGGGGGGGGGTGACACCAAAGCAAAAAAAAAATAGCAAAATATATAGAGAAAAACTTGAGGGGGGTGCAAATCGAAAACTTGAGGGAGGGGGGGGGGTGCAAATCGAAAACTTGAAAGTTTGTCCCCGGGAAGGGTCGCAACGCCTCTGGGGGGTGACACCATTAAGTGCCGCACCGGGTGACACCCGACCTCGCTACGCCACTGACTTGAACATTAATAAATGTCTTTTATTGTATGATCAACGTGCATAAATGCTGTTCGAAAGGAATACTAAATTCAAACTCTAAGGTCTAAAACCGAACACAACGCTCAAAGAATACCTGCAAAAATGAATATAAGTAACACATTTATAACGGTAGAAACAACCGTTCTAAATAAAATAGCTCGGCTGTTTTAACTCTTTAACTGTAGGCCTACACCAAACAAGATTGCCGGTGTTAAGAAAAAAAAATTACGAAACATCAACAGCTTGGCGCCCGTTGTATTTTATCCTCGACGGGCAAAAACAGCTAGTAATAAAGACTTATGTAGGCGCTAAAGCGGCGAACGTTGCCCCCAGCGATAGCACCAGAGATAAGTCTGCGCGGCGCAACAAGAATCTATTGTACCGGCACGCCTGCTATGGTATCTGCCAATTACCTGAAGTACGGTCACGTGACGAGGGGATAAGGCTACACAAGGGCTACACTCAACAGAGGCGTGTTTTATTACGCAAATAGTTGGGGCTGGGGCGTGCTGATGGAGGCGGGGGTGGTGCGACTCGTGAACATTGATGCCTGTGTTGAAAACGGGAATACCCACACCAAATGTTGCAGGCGGGGTATCTCGCTTTATTCATACTCAAAGATAAAACGAATGGCTATTCCAGAAGAGACTACGACCACTTGCACGAATGCCGTTTGCTCCAAAGCCGTTTGCCCAAATGGACGTCTTCTCGAATGGGACAAGGCATGAATTGACGTCTGTATGTACATAATCGTCAGTTCAGTCATACAATAGACATAAAATAGAATAAACTGTAAGAAGTTTCATATACAGAACTTAGTTATAGGCAGTAGCTTCAAAAGGCGGAGGTGAGGGGTTGCTGAGCGCACCGCGCCGAGTGCCACGATTTGGAGGGGGGGGGGGGGGATAGCTTTCAAGTTGAACAAATTGAAACCCTAAGGAAGAAAACAATGCGTTGTGAAGTTAAATTTAATTAATTAGTGTAAATTACACAAATAAAAATGTTGCCGACATCCGGCATGGAATTGTGCTGGGATGAAAGGCAAAGTTAAACTGTTTAAAAACTGTTTGAAGAGTTTTATAAATGGTCGGTGTTTAAAGCACCGCTATGTGTGGGATTAAACCATGCAGAAAATACAGTGTGTGTGTGGGGGGGGGGGGGTGACACTAATTTTAAAAGTTGTGAATGTACACCACTATGCCTCATTAAATACAATACACAGCTTATATGAGAGAAGAGCAGAGAGTCATTGACGAGCGAATGTAAAATTGTTACTTAGAGTTGGCATTCTGTTTGGATCGTGCCTTTAAGGTTTGACGTACATTGCTGAAGACATGACCAAAGCCGATATTAATGGTGATTGGTATAGTCACTCTGTGTTGGAAGTCTGGGTGGTGTGTGGGGTGGGGGGAGGGGGGTGGTGCTTTAAGCTTACTACACTATGATTAGCTTGATCAAGGCTCCCTGGTCTAGTAAGACGCCGAGATTAGGTGGCTTTAGTTCGATCCCGCCGAGGTAATCTGGGGCTCACTTGGTTACAAAAAAATATCTTTTTATGCTCACCTTCCTTCCTTCCTTCCTCTCTCTCTCAGAGTTACTGAGACTGGTTACTTTAGACCTAGTGACGCCTGCAGTTATAGGCCTAGTCAGTCATATCTAAACTAGTCAGTTTCAAAGAGAGCTTTTTTGTTCCATCGCCGGTAAAACGCTTGAAAAAATGAGATCCCCAACACCTGGACTTACCATCAACAAAACCCAACCCCGGGCTGTGTGGTCCGGGATTCGAACACGAGACTTTCGGGTAAGAAATTAGTCGTCCGTTCTAGCATCCGACCACGCCGTTCCTAACCTTACATGAACGTTATCCGGAAATAAAGTGATGAGATGCACATTACTAGGTCCCGTGGTGGCTGCTGTGTGATGAGATGTGGTGGCTGCTGTGTAATGAGATGTGGTGGCTGCTGTGTGATGTGTGATACATGGTGGCTCGACCCCGCGGGTGGGACAGCTGTTACCGTGACCTTTACTCGTAGAGGGGTTTGTGTAGACAGGCGGTGTCAATACACAACCATCAGAGGGTTGGTATATAACAGACAACTTGGGTTGGTATACCCAAGACACTTGGTGGCAATACACAATAATGAAGGGGTTGGTGTATCATCGACACGCAGTGTTTCTACAAAAGCACACACATGGTGTAGGTATATTTTGGGTTAGCAATGTACCACCTCATTAGATGATACAGTTACTAATGTGGTATTTAAAAACTAAATCAGCAAACGTTTATAATTATGTCAACGTCTTAATGACAATGCAACCATTACATAGTTACATAGGGTTGCAGATTTTTGTGTGTGTGGGGGGGGGGGGGTGGTCCTTACATCAAGTGGAACATACGTTGATGACAATAAACATATGTAAAAAAAAAGTAGCAGTGTGCCACAAGTTCGGTTGATGGCTGCCTACACACATACAAGTGGGAGGATAGTGATTTATTGGAACAGCCATATTCACCAAGCAACGAGCGCTTGTCGTCGAGTTAAACAACCAGCTACACTCCCTCCGTTACTAAGACGCCTAGCTCTACATTATCTCCAACCTTAATTGATAGCCAGTTTTAATTGTGTTGATTTTAGCCCTGGCCAACCTTGCAGTTCTGGCCGGGCCATCTCCACAAAACAGATGCAACGAGTTGGAGAATGTCCAGAATTATACCCTTCACCTTGATGCCCTCAATACCCACCCCCCCCCCCTTTCTAACATCGTATACCACTTTCTCTCGACCCGTTTCCTAAACTGTGTATACAAATTATACAGGGGAACGTCATTTATCACATGATTTTTAAACAAATTTAAACGCCATACAACACTAGCCCAATATAGCACATCCTTGGAGTGGGGGACGACTTTTTAATTAAGTTTTAATTGCTGCGATACGATCATAATATAAGTGGGACAATAAAGTTGTGTTGCCGAATAGATTTACCGGTTACTATGGTACAGCGTTTTCTTCATGTGTTTGTGTTTATGTATGCTTATTACTATTGTAAAGCTAATAGAAGATTATGTATGTTGACTTAAAGAAAAGCGCGATGTTCCATGGGAGACTTTCAGGCACACGGTGTAATTCAGGTCAAGGCTGGGGGGCGATTCCAGGTATTTTAGAGAAAAAGTTTTTTAGCCCATCTGTGAATATGTGTGTGTATGTGTGTGTGAGTGTGTGTGTGAGCAGCATAGGTAGTCAAGTCACGTGCGCTTGCAGCCAGCCAGAACAGGAGGTGGGGGAGATGGGGTGTGGGGTAAGAATGAGAACAATCACAGAAATATTTTCTTGCAGACAATCAAAAGGGAAGGCAACTTGACGTTGGGGGGGGGGGGGGGGGTAGGGTCAACGCGATTTAGGGGAGAGATTACAAGATTACTAGCAGTGTAACGAAGTTAGGCGCAAGTGGTAATGTATAGAACGGTGTTATAAAGTTGGGCAAATGTGATTAGACAGATGGGAAATGTAGAACAGATCAAGTCATTACACTTATAGACATCGAGACTATGTGATTAGATAGCTTGGAAATGTAGAACAGAATATGTCATTAAACTTATAGACATCTAGACTATGTGATTAAATAATTTCGCAATGTAGAACAGAATATGTCATTAAACGTATAGACATCGAGACTATACTCTGTGAATATCGCGTGAGGGTCTGATGACGTAATGGTGTATAGTTACTGTGACAACAGAACATGTTAAAGCTACTGAATCAAGGACATTGCTGTTTTAATACAGTTCAGTGAATGTAGTTCCATCTTAATACAATACAGTGAATGTAGTACCATCCGAGTACGATACAGCGAATGTAGCACTATCGTAATACAATACAGTGAATGAAGCACAATCTTAATACAATACAGTGGTCGTAGTAGTATCGTAATGCAATAAAGCAAATGTAGTTTGCTACTCTCTTAATAACATGCAGTGAATGAATAAAAAACAATGAGTATAGCTATTACAACATCATTGAATGACGTACTTCCATACCACTATTAATTCCTTTATACACGAACATAGACTACACAATATAACGATACGGAGTAACACGACCAGAGATGGCACCATTCTGATACGGAGTAACACGACCACAGACGGCACCATTCTGATACGGAGCAACAAGACCACAGACGGCACCATTCTGATACGGAGCAACACGACCACAGACGGCACTATTCCGATAAGGAGCCACCCAACAACAAACTGCACCAAAACACACAACATCACGATACGGAGCCACTCCTAAAGCTACAACGTGTAAACAATGTCAACCCAACCTGCAAAACAACGCTGCCTAGATTATCGAGCCTCATGCAGATGAATGCCCCCGACTAGTTATTTTTGTTTCGTCACATAAATCAAAAACCTTTTGTAATGTAAGTTCCACGGAAGGTTTCCCCAGTGGCGTAGCGAGGTCGGGTGTCACCCGGTGCGGCACTTAATGGTGTCCCCCCCCCCCCCCCAGAGGCGTAGCGACCCTTCCCGGGGACAAACTTTCAAATTTTCGAATTGCACCCCCCCCCCCTCTCAAACTTCGATTTGCACCCCCCCCCCTCAAGTTTTTCTCTATATATTTTGCTATTTTTTGCCTTGGTGTCACCCCCTAAATGGTGTCACACGGTATGGTCCGCACCCCCCCCCCATCGCTACGCCTCTGGGTTTCCCCATGATATATTCCTTTAAAAACAAAAACCCGCGGTCATCATAGGTATTCAGTTCATTTAATTAAGTCGCCTGCCAGTCCATGTCTTGTCAGTCTAGAGGTGCTTGACTCGATCGATGTGGGGTATTTGTTGCCGATTGCTGCAATTTGTTTTTTTCTGACAGGGATACCAATTAGGTTGGGTTAGGTAAAGCTGCTTGAAGGTAGGTTAGAAGCCATCTTGTACAGTAGCACTAGCTAGATTAGGAGCCACCATTAAACAGTAGCACTAGCTAAATTAGGAGCCATCATTGAACAGTAGCACTAGTTAGATTAGGAACCATCTTGTACTTTAGCACTAGCTAGATTAGGCACCATCTTGTACAGTAGCACTAGCTAGATTAGGAGCCACCATTAAACAGTAGCACTAGCTAAATTAGGAGCCATCATTGAACAGTAGCACTAGTTAGATTAGGAACCATCTTGTACTTTAGCACTAGCTAGATTAGGCACCATCTTGTACAGTAGCACTCGCTAGATTAGGAACCATCTTGTACAGTAGCACTAGCTACATTAAGAGCCATCATTGTATAGTGGCACTAAAGAAAGGCTAGATTGCCAAGACACTGTAGCCCTACAATGTAACACAAATAGGTAACAGTGCAGCCACAAGATGTACCAATAAAATGTCACAAAGCATAGCGTCAAGGTGAAGCCATAAAATAAAGCCATTGCGGCTATAAATAAAATGTAGCCACAAGAAAGGCTACGGTGTAGCCATGATATGTAAGGCGTAGCCATTACATGTAGCCACATCGTGCAGCTACAGTGTAGCCATCCGTAGCTTAGCCATTCATTTCTCAATGACATAGTTTGGGTGTGGTTATGTGGCCTTGTGGGGGTGATTGTGTGGGTATGGTTTTTTTAGGTGCGGTACTGTGACCGTGGGGGGTGTGGTTGTGTTGTCGTGTAGTCTCCTTTTGGTAGTGTGACAATGTGGGTGTGTGGCCGAATTGGTGTGGATGTGTGTGTTTAGTTGTGTGTGAGTGGTAATATGGACATGTTAGTGTTGAGTGACAGTGTGATGTATAGTAGCGTGACGTATGTAATGGAGGCGTCAAAGCCTTCTACCACCCACTCACTCTTCTACACATATATCGCTTCAAGTCCGTTCGTTAAATATTTCAGGGACAACACTGTGATGAAACGGTTGAATAAAAATTAAAAGAAATGACGATTTAAAACGACCTTTAAAGATAAATCCCTATTGCAAAGCTAGTCAGACTTACTTATTCCAACAGGTCAGGGGTTAAGCGGGTCAAGGGTTAAGCGGGTCAGAGGTTAAACAAGTCAAGGAGTAAGCCAACACTCAACAATAGAAGGAGGCTCTAGGCAAGACGGAGACCGGATGTTCTGGAAAACATACCGGCTGCGGAGGGAACACCCCCGCATGCGCCATATTGCCGGCACATGGCAGACGTGAACGGTTCTTTGGGTGTTTTAGGGCTTCCATCAACAACAGCCCCCGTGTGTTTAAACAATGGGGAAGTAAAAAAAAAACAGGAGACCTAACAAAGGGGAGTAAGTAGGGTTATAAAAATTAAACCTTCTGTTCAATAAGGGAGGTAATTCACGCAAATTTTCTCCGCAAAAGACAAAACATAAACACAATCAGTAAACGCTGTAGATGCTTACGAACGGGTCTGAAATATTCGTCCGTTTATTCAGTGAACACCTGTGTGTTTTTCCCCAAAACTTCTACACCCCTAAAAATATCGTCTTCCGTTTCTTTATTTTTTGTTATCACTGCAAGGCCGGTAACTAGTGAGATCAGTTTGTTTTCATATGAAGAGGGAGGAATATTATCTATATGATACATTTCATTTAGACTTTTATTGTAGGTTTATATATATATATATATATATATATATATATATATATATATATATATATATATATATATATATATATATATATATATATATATATATGGACGGACAGACGAAGGACAGACCAACCGACATACATAGAGAGAAACATAAATACATACATTCATGCATACATGTATGCATACATACATACATATATACATTGTATGTGTGTAAACAATTTGGTCTACACTACTTTCTACTGGCGTGGAGTTGAGGTCCACCCTAATCTACAGTTAGCGGTTACAAAAACAAATGCGACCCTAAGATCTCAGTACTTGCCCTTTTAAAACCGGCCCCAAGTGGCTGCCGGGTTGGCCCCGCTGTAGAGTCCGCACTTGGCACGAATTAACACTACATGGGAGTCAGCAGCGGAGTCATAATAAATATACGGGGTGGGTAGTCAACATAGCTGATGGTTGACAGCCTGGTGGTATGATGGCAAACTGACTGACTGACTGGCTGGCTGACAGACAGACATAGTGACACACAGACAGACAGAAATAATGACAGACATAAAGACAGACAAATAGATATAGAGACAGACAGGTTAACTGACTGACAGACACATACACATAAGCACGCCACGGTTATACATAAGAGACGGTGACCGCAGCACAAACACACGCACACACACACGCACACACACACACACACAAATCGTGTCCTCGGCTAACACAAACCAGTGGACACGTATTGCATGATGGCCAAGAAATATCAAATTAACCAAGGTTTGATTGACATTTATGGCTGATAAAAAAAAAGACCGCTGAATTAAATTTCAAACAATGAGCCCGCTAGACAACGAAAGCACATGGGCATAACATGGACAGATCAAATTGTCTCACGTCAGTGGCTCTCACACTGTACCCAACTCCACAGCGTAGTTGTGGTTGATAAGGTAGAACATACTAACAGTAATATTTTATAAATAACTAAGGGGAAGAATAAATAGCTCATAAAACTAATAGAAGAATTCCTGTAAACGTGAAATTTGAAATGGTTGATTAAAATCTTGGCATATTTACGCTGTAAATGTTTTGGTCAGACATAAAAGAAAATGTTTGAGAACCCTTAAGATTTATTTATTGTCCTTGGGAAAATACATTCGATGATGGATGTTTTAAATTAATTTGAATGATATTAATATGGTTTAAATTTTAATATCGGGCCAAACACGGCGGAGAAAAAACTAATTTAAATATTGTCTCTGTGATAATCATATGAGAATTCTTGTTTAATGGTGCCATATATTAAGGTCCGATGACAAAGACACACGAGAATGGCTGTTTTAAATGGCGCCAAATCATATGGCCCCGTGACAAAAACATTTGAGAATGGCTGTTTTAAATGGCGCCAAATCATATGGCCCCGTAACAAAAACATTTGAGAATGGCTGTTTTAAATGGCATCAAATGATATGGATTCCGGGCAGTACCGAATCGATAGCCAGCACAATGCAATGAATTCTGGTTAAATTTTCAAGCCACAGGCGGGGTCCGGCCGACAATCATTTTATAATGTGTTCACTCTATTCACATTGTTTACACTCTGTCTCAGTGTTAAAGGTTCATTCGTCAACTGGCATTACTAGGTCGACCAGAACGTGACCTAAACAAACAGACTCAAAGATACGACATTGACACGATCTGGTCAAAGTTTTGTTGTAGAAATCATCGAGTTGTACTGATCAATAATTAGCTTTAATTAGTGCTCAGCTGTCCAAGACATTACTTCAAATCAGTGGAAAAGCAAGGTCAGGTGTCACCCGGTGCGGCACTTAATGGTGTCACCCACAGAGGCGTAGCGACCCTTCCCGGGGACAAACTTTCAAAATTTCGATTTGCATCCCCCCCCCTCAAACTTTCGATTTGAACCCCCCCCCCCTCAAGTTTTTCTCTATATATTTTGCTATATTTTGCCTTGGTGTCACCCCCCTAAATGGTGTCACCCGGTGCGGTCCGCACCCCCACCCCCCCCCCCTCGCTACGCCTCTGCTTCAAATTGATATTGTGTTTATTTATTTTTACATTATTTTTATTGTCACTGTGTTCTGAGCGAACCCCTGCATTTGTGCACGTTTAAAAATACTTCATGAAATCGTTTTTGAACAAATTGAGGCCAAAAGAGAACGCTAAATACCAGTGATGTGAGCTGATTCAGATAGAAACTAAAAATAGCCTCGGATGAAAATAGCAATAGCATCAGATGGAAACATAAATTGGCGGGAATCCGATGCGGTTGTGCTGGCAGACGTCAGATCCCCGCGTCAATTTCCCAGATTTACAAGTGAGCATTCCTGCACACGTGCTCAGTGCTGAGTGTCAGCAGTTCTCGAATTTTGTACAGCATCAGGTGGGTTCACGGGGAGGTCGCGTGACAGCTGATCACGTCTCGTGATAGGCAAGTCACGTGACTATAACAAACTTAAAATAACCTATTTCCTGACAGTTTTCTATAATTAAGACTTAGAAAACGTATTTCTATCTTAGTGGAAGTAAGGCAATGATTTGCCCAAGTTTGGCCAATAATTATTTTAAGTAAAAAGTTAGAAAAATAATCAAAATAATCAAATAATCAAAGAAACATTAAAAAAAAAACACCACAAACGATGAAATTCAATTATAGTAAAAGCAAATAGCAATTAAATCTTATGAAAATGAACTAAAATTTGCAAATGAGTAATCATGTTATCGTGTAATAGTAGAACGCTTGTATATTCAATACATTAATCGAATTGCTGGTAGAAGAAATACAACCTTTGTTACGTGAAATGTTGCATTTATGTAGGCCTACATTTTAATTTATAGTTCAACAATAACTTTCTCGAGAAGCTAAAACTACCCACGTGAATGTCGTCAATGTTGTTAGCCTATTTGCAGTTCACAAGTTCTGTACGCCATTTTCCTTTATAGGTTGTTTCCTTAACTAATAACACTTTAAACAGATTGATCCCCCCCCCCCATCCGATTTGATAAATCCACGACACTTGACATTTTGATTGGGCTAAACATGATTTAACCATACAATTGTAGAATCTTGAATATTTAAAGAGCAGTTATTTAACCAAATGGTAATTTTTTTTTTAATTTAGCATATCAACCTTAGCTAACTAATTTTAAATCCTAATAGGACGAAAACAGAACTGTCTAAACGTAGATAAAGGACTAATACAAACAACAAACGACAAAAAGCAGACAAAACGACAAAAAGCAGACAAAACGACAAAAAGCAGACAAAACGACAAAAAGCAGACAAAACGACAAAAAGCAGACAAAACGACAAAAAGCAGAAACTCACCACAAGGTCATTCCGTGGGTCGCCGTAGACAGGGTGTGACATCAGGGGCAGGGTAAAGAGCTGCCCCACGGGGGTTACGTAATCCGGCAGGTCAAGGTCATCCACCCGAGACGGGTCGAGCCCGGCCTGGGCCAGGTGGGCGAGGGCCGTGAACACAAGACACAAGGTGGCGCTACCCATCTTCCGTCCTCGGGCGAGGCTGGGAATATGGTCTCCTGACTGACAGACTGACGGATGGAAGGTGTGTTGGTCTAAAGCTGACCACACGACATGTAGTGGGTGGAGTGACAGACGGAGGAAGGTGTGCTGGTCTAAAGCTGACCACACGACATGTAGTGGATGATGTGACAGACGGGGGAAGGTGTGTTGGCCTTTGACTGACCACACAACAAAAAAGGTAATGACAGTGACAGACGTGGAAAGGTGTGGCGACTTGTTGTAATCACTGACGGATGTTGGACGAGGCTTTATCCAACATGTTGTAGATGAGAAGGGGTTGGCAGACGACAGCCAGATGGGTTGTCTAGTGGGTTGTCTAGGCGCTACAAGATGTCATTTAAAACATTCGTCATCTTGATGTGAGGCCTCCAGACCTCTCAGAACAAAAAGCTAGCCTGAAAATAAATATTTACATGTCATTGATTGTTTATTCATTATATTTACAAATGCATTTACTATACATACATATAGATAAACATGTCTATAAATATGCATATATAAACATACATTTATAACCATGTGTATTACTCAGCCTTGTCTTCGTGTAATTTTCTACGATATAAATGTATTCAATAGCAACACTACTAGAGAATTGAACATATAAATGTATTCAATAGCAACACTACTAGAGAATTGAACATATACATGTATTCAATAGCAACACTACTAGAGAATTGAACAAATAAATGTATTCAATAGCAACACTACTAGAGAGTTGAACATATAAATGTATTCAATAGCAACACTACTAGAGAGTTGAACATATAAATGTATTCAATAGCAACACTACTAGAGAGTTGAACATATAAATGTATTCAATAGCAACACTACTAGAGAGTTGAACATATAAATGTATTCAATAGCAACACTACTAGAGAATTGAACATATACATGTATTCAATAGCAACACTACTAGAGAGTTGAACATATAGATGTATTCAATAGCAACACTACTAGAGAATTGAACATATACATGTATTCAATAGTAACACTACTAGAGAGTTGAACATATAAATGTATTCAATAGCAACACTACTAGAGAATTGAACATATACATGTATTCAATAGCAACACTACTAGAGAGTTGAACATATAGATGTATTCAATAGCATCACTACTAGAGAGTTGAACATATAAATGTATTCAATAGCAACACTACTAGAGAATTGAACATATACATGTATTCAATAGCAACACTACTAGAGAGTTGAACATATACATGTATTCAATAGCAACACTACTAGAGAATTGAACATATACATGTATTCAATAGCAACACTACTAGAGAGTTGAACATATACATGTATTCAATAGCAACACTACTAGAGAGTTGAACATATACATGTATTCAATAGCAACACTACTAGAGAATTGAACATATACATGTATTCAATAGCAACACTACTAGAGAGTTGAACATATAGATGTATTCAATAGCAACAATACTAGAGAATTGAACATATAAATGTATTCAATAGCAACACTACTAGAGAATTGAACATATACATGTATTCAATAGCAACACTACTAGAGAGTTGAACATATACATGTATTCAATAGCAACACTACTAGAGAATTGAACATATAAATGTATTCAATAGCAACACTACTAGAGAATTGAACATATAAATGTATTCAATAGCAACACTACTAGAGAATTGAACATATAAATGTATTCAATAGCAACACTACTAGAGAATTGAACATATAAATGTATTCAATAGCAACACTACTAGAGAGTTGAACATTAGGTTTCCTTTTCAAGACAACAATAATTGCCTTAAAACAGTGGTTCCGAAATATCCCCCTCCTCTCTAAAACGAACAGCTAAGTAATTGCCTGGGTAAAGTAAGTGTGGGAACACCCGTCCAACCATTACCCCCCCCCTCCCCCATCAAACCTCGAGCCGGCCGTCTGTGAGAGATACTCAAGACAGTCGAACAGTACCAGTCAGCAGAATATATCACCCCTCACCCCCGGGCTGGCACGCGTACCTGAGACATCGGGTCAGGATTGTACCCAATGTGTACGACTGACAGGTGAACTACCTTTCCCCGTGGGAGGGAGGGGGGGGGGATGACTACAGGTCGTAAACTAGAGCAGGTAGACACCATGGCAATTATGGTTGAGCACCATGTACATACATAAATATATACGTATATCTATATATCTATCTATATATATATATCTCTATATCTCTATATCTCTATATCTCTATATATCTATATATCTATATATCTATATATCTATATATCTATATATCTATATATCTATATATCTATATATCTATATATCTATATATCTATATATCTATATATCTATCTCTCTCTCTCTCTCTCTCTATATATATATATATATATATATATATATATATATAGAGAGAGAGAGAGATATATAGATATATACATGTGGATGGGCTGTAGTTATTCAAATACACAAGAGACACATTGGCATAAAGACCGTTTTCCCGTCTCCCAAAATTCATTGTAGAGTGTAGAGATACGATTTTGTTTACCGTGGTTGGTAAGTAGAACAAGTAAATAATAGACACAAAAACATTAACAAACATAACGATGTAGCAATTAAAATAAACTAGAACACTCCACCGCTTATAGTTAATTAAGAGTTTAAAAATAACGCGTCCAGTTCCCAGTAGTAAAAGATATTGTTTTTCTAGATTTGCGCAAGACTTTAACTGCAATCCTATAAACATTTCCCACGCTCATGGTTTAAAACATCGACATGAATACAACGTAGTCGGAAGATATTATATGACAGGATCAGATCTACAGCCTACAACCGCAGGAGAGAGGGGGGGGGGGGAGTGATTAACAATGACTATGAAAAAAATAATTACTCATCAATTTAGAATCTAAAACACGGTTACACATGAAGTCTTTTCACACATCCACCCCCTTCTTATCCAAAAAAGGTTACAAAACCGGTTCGAGATTAATTTAAATGGTTTCATACTGAGCAACTTGTGTCGAAGAGTTTAGTGATAGATTCACAAGGGACATTAGCTTTCTATAACAACCGTTTTCACGATCACATTTTCATCTTACCTCTGATAAAAATCCGAATCTAGTTATGCAACCAAGACATATAGGAAGGTGTATGCATGTTAAGTACAAAAAATTGTATCATATACCCCTCCACTGTAATTGTTATAAATTGCATGCTACGCTAAAGGCTAAACACAGTCAATGCGACACTGTACACTCTTCAAGTTAGTTAAATATTTTAAAACAACCTTTAGCTTTAATTAAGCCATAATAACAGTGTGTGTGACAGCCTCGATCTAATGTAATGCCAACCCGTGCAACCTTTCTCTGGGCTGAAACACAAAATCTGTCTCCCGTTAACCCTCGCGTTATAAATAATAAAACTGTTTTAGGTTATTGAAAAAAAAGGACTGTTTTAGATTATAGTGAAAAAAAATGACTGTTGAAGACTGTTAACTGTCAGTCGTGAATGTGTATGTGTGTATGCGCGTGTGTGGACGGGCTGAATTGGTAGTTCTCCCATAATAGTACGTAAATGTGTGTGTGTGTGTGCGTGTGTGTGAGTGAGTGAGTGAGTGTGTGTGTGTGTGTATGTGTATGGACGAGCCAAATTGACAGTTGGCCCAAAAATAGTTCTCCCACGAAAACACCAAGGTGCCAGCACTGAGGCGTGTGGATGAGACCTTCAGACGACCAACAAAGACTGTACCCCCGGGCTAATAAGTCAAGCTGTGTTCATTAGCCAGCTGACATCGACGCTCGAACCTTCCCGGTGTTTATTCACGTATACCCCCCCCCCCCCCCCTTCGCCAGCAAGACATAATTTTTATTCCGAAACTTTAAAAAATAAAACCCAGTTTTAAAACTGTCCACGGCTTAGCTTGGCAAACTTTTCCTGGGATAATCCCACAGATAATTGCCTCCCATTTCAACAGATGGGTTCTTTTGTCGGGAGTTACATCCTCCTCTTAAACCCGTTTTCACACAACAAGTTTCATCATCTTTTCCAGTTCTTGCACAAGACACACTGGGCAGATGAAGGGATAGTGTGGCCAGCTGCCTCTGTTTTCCCAAACGTGAGTTAGGTACTCATCAGAGCTGGGTGGACTCAGGGACGGTAACCTGACTTGAACCCGGATTAGAACTCGATACTTTCAGGTTACCAGTCTAGTGCTCTCCCGCTAGGCCACGCTGTCCCAACACAAAAAGTTAACCAAAGCATAAACATGTTGGACACAACGTGAAAAACCCATGCCCATGTGATAAAACATGTACTCACATAGAGATTATGATTGTAGGAAAAAAAGTCACAGGAAAAAAAGTCACAGGAAAAAAAGTCACAGGAAAAAAGTCACAGGAAAAAAAGTCACAGGAAAAAAAGTCACAGGAAAAAAAGTCACAGGAAAAAAAGTCACATATATTTGTTAGTACTTTTATGTATTAAATATTTAGAGAGTGTAAATTAACTTAGGATTAGTTAAATGTAATGTAATGTGTGTAGGCTGTATACGCATAGGAATTTTTATAATTCGTCTAAAAATATTTATTATGAAGTATGTAGATTGTAATTATTTTAAATTTAAGATAAGTAGCATTTAAAAGAATGCTCCTAAGTCCACTTTTTTCATTGTGTTTTTTTTTTAAATACCAATATTAAATTACCGTGAAATGGTAAGTTCATATGACTTGCTGCCCTCAACTCATGGCAACAATAGTTATGATTAGTTCAACCACCTTTACTGCCCACATGTATCACGCTCATTACATAACAAAACTTAGGATCAAAACAGAAAGCCGACAAGGTTCAAAGGCTGTCATAGACGCATAACGTCAACAACACAAAGTATGTTCGGACAATGCTTACTGAGGAGAGGCCGACCAGAGAATGGCCTACGGCAAAATGTGCCTAAATTTCTTTTATAATTAACTTTTCTACCGCGTATTTAACTAAATACGTAACAAAAGTTGAGATTGCTGTGTTAATTATCTTAGAGTATTTTTACTTACAATTTTTATAAATCATAATGCTTTTAACGTCTATAAATAATTTATGCTATAAAAAAATACAACCCACAACAATAAACATACACAATTTTACAATTCTTAACAAATTAATAAAAATATTTCTAAAAAAAAATTTTTGTGACTTTTTTTCTGTGACTTTATTTCTGTGACTTTTTTTCCGATAAAATTTGTCCACTGTGACTTTTTTTCTGTGACTTTTTTTCCTAGCAAAAATTGTGACTTTTTTTCTGTGTTTTTTTTCCTGTGACTTTTTTTCCGTTCACCGAGATTATACCTATGTAGGCCTACCCAAACAAACAGGTCACAACCTTTACCCATAATACATTAAAACCATACGGAATAAAAGTACTTCGCACATTTTCTTGTCGCCCAACATAGATCTACAGACGGCACATAAATCCTAGTTGACTGACCTAAAAACACAAGAATGAAAACAAAAGCCAGACTCCAACACGAAACGAATCTCTTAAAGACTTAAAAAAAATTGTGGAGCAGTATGTATATAGGTTACGATAGAAAGGTGATCGCTTAGAAAATGTTCAGAGATTATACAACACAGCTAACCGATCGTTAAAAACATGGGGTTTGCTATGAATAAAGATCACAATAGAATGAGAGAGGCGTTTCATTATAATATGGAACCAAATCCGCTCTCGGGTAATTGTAATAGTGAGACAAGCTTTGTACGAAAATATAACATCCACGCAACCTGATAAAGAAATGTAACGTCCACGCAAAAATTACTGAAAAATGTAATACTCTTGGAAGCCTTTAAGAGAAAAGTAATATTCGTGCAAGACTTTGACAGATATGTAATATTCACGGAAGCTTTTCGCGGATATGTAATATTCTCGGAAGACTTTGAGAGAAATGAATTATTAATGCAACACTTTAAATTACCATAATATCCACTCCTTTAAGGGTAATGTAATATCAATGCACACCTTTAATAATGAGAGTTCAAGTTTAAAATTACAATAAAACTTTTTTTTAAAAAAAGTAATACTGAAACATTCTTATCGGCACTTTAATTCAAAAGCCAGCAGTTTAATCCGTCCAGTTCCGTGATGAACTGTACAACGGCAGAAAATAAAATGGATGTTTTTAGTTACGGCACACAATGTGAAGCGATGGGGGTAGGGAAGGGATGGGTGTGGCGTACAGTGGGTGGGGGTCAGGGAAGGGATGGGTGTGGCATCAAGTGGGCAGGGGTCAGGGAAGGGGAATATTATGACCTGGAATGGAATAATCTTTAAAAGCTGGTACACCAACGTTTGCTTGTATTCCTTAGTTCGACGGTTAATTGCGTAGAACAATACGCCATTTAGATTAAAGTGACGAGGATAGGCTAAACGGGTATATAATAATTGATCACAAGACAAATGCTGTCAGGACAAACGGTCTCATGACATAATATCTCAAGATAAATGATCTAAGGACATTATATCTCAGGACATTATATCTCAGGACATTATATCTCACCACATACGGTCTCACGAAAAACGGTCTTAGGACAAAATATCTCACGACAGATGATCTCAGGACAACCGGTCTAGGGACAAACGGTCTCAGGACATGATATCTTAGGACAAACGGTCTCAGGTCAAACGAGACATTTTGTCGCTAAGATATTTTGTCTGAAACAATTTGCCCTGTCACCGACTGAAAATGTCAAACCATAAAATTAAAATTTTTAAGATTTCACACAAGGTTCACGTTCGAGGAGTAAGGATAGATAAAGCTTAAAGGCTTTAAGTCAAGGTTATTCAATGTTAGAGAGTTGGCTAAGTTTCAAAGAAAGACAAGGCTTTGATGCTTAATTAAGTAGGTTCAAATTTCTTGAGACGTTGCTAAATTTCAAGGGACAAGCTAAGGTAACTTGGCGAAGATACGCTGAATCAAGGACGTATTGTATTCGTTCAATCGGGTCTTGTCTACATAACGGTATACAGTACTAGAAAGTCGCAATCAACACAGACATTGTTTTAATGCCTTGTGATGTAAACATTGAAAACATCCATTGCGGCACAAATCCCATTTAACTAAATCTTTACACTCATTTTGCCTTTATTTTCCTCTCTTTTGAATCTTAATCCCAAGATTTCAACATAGGAACCACAGATCTCACTACCACTAGATGCCACGTTTTTTACTTTCTCGTATACAAAGTACAGAGAAAGTATTGCAATCGTGCAAAAACAAAAATCCAGATTTTTGCAAATCTCGACGTTTTACAACTCCCTGATTAGGAAAAACATATATTGCAATCTTGTCCGTATGTCTCTCTCTCTTTCTCTCTCTCTCTCTCCCTGTGTGTTTGTGTGTGTGTGTGTGTGCAACACGATAACTTGAGTACCGTTACAGCTAGGTTGATGAAATTTCATATTATATTAGTATATTATATATCATTATATTATATCAAATTTGTAGATCTGTATCAAATTTCATTGATTTCCGATAACCGGAAGTGAAACTTTTTCTACTTTCAATTTTCAAAAGACTATAACTTGAGTACTATAAGTAAAAGATCTAATAATTCTCTGCCTTCTGTCAAATTTTGAGTAATTTCCGTTGACCGGAAGTAGTAGTTTGTGCTATTTCTGATTTCTCAAAAAACGCATGTGAATTTATAAAGTATTAATAATATTCCGCACTATTATACACATTTTGTTTGGCGTTCACTTGGTGCGCAATTCTTTTTTCTACGCGAATCTATTGTATTTCAAAAAGTTTAAGTAATTAATAAACCGGGAGTGATCTCCCCTAAACTTTCTCGAATATTCTTATATGAAACAACAGGGTATGGCAACTCGGGATATAGACATGATTTTTAATCCATTTTGATTTTAAATACTTAAAATTTTTAAAATAGAATAAAAAAATCTCGTAGAAAAAAGAATTGCACACCAAGTGAACGCCAAATAAAATGTGCATAATAGTGCGGAATATTATTAGTATTTTATAAATTCACATGCATTTTTTGAGAAATCGGAAATAGCGAACATTACTACTTCCGGTCAAAATAAATTACTCAAAATTTGAAAGAAGGAAGAGAATTTGATCTTTTACTAACATGAAATTTCGTTTATCTATCTGAAATAGTACTCAAGTTATAGGCTTTTAAAAAATTCAAAGAAGAAAAAGTTCCACTTCCGGTTATCGGAAATCGCTCAAAAGTTGATACGGATCTACGATTTTGATATAATACTTATATATGAAATTTCATCAACCTAGCTGTAACGGTACTCAAATTATCGTGTTTACAGTCACACACAGACAACATACACACACATACACACACAGAGACATACGGTCATGATTGCAAAAATGTTTTTCCCACACAGTGAGCCTTAAACCGTCGAAATTTGTAAAAAATCTCGATTTTTTTTTTGCACGATTACAAGACTTTCTCTATACTTCGTTTGTACGAGAAAGTATTAATGGATTAAAAATCATGTCTATATCCCGAGTTGTCATCCCCCGTAGTGTTATATCAGAATTTTCGAGAAAGTTTAGGGGAGATCAGTCCCAGCTTATTTATCCAAGAACCAAAGACCTCACTACCACTCGATGATTGGAGAGAAGTCAATCAGCGGCGAATTCCTCAAGTTCAAGGGTGCCGTGATTTTCCGGCTTTGCCCACTCATGTGTTATGTGTTCAAATCTGACTTGAAACGGAAATCAATCCCAAAAACACACAGCGCGAGGGTGGGTGGGAGGAGGTGGGGGGGGGGGGGGGGGCGCACTGGACAGCGAGTAGGGGTGGGTGGGAGGAGGTGGGGGTGGTAGATCATCTTAGAATCTTAGATTAAAGTAGGCGACTAAAAGACAGAAGGTAGAAACTGGCGCCCTCTACACAACTGCACAGGGGAAACAAATCTACCTAGCTCATCAAAATGATAATAAATTGTGAAGCTGGTTTTAATTACGTTCAGCGCTATTACGTACAAAGAAATCTTTGTTTAAAAGAATGTAATAACGATGTATTCTGAACAGACTAATTGGTTTCAATAATTACAACAGGTTTACGCTTAATTAAAAAAAAATGTTTGAACGCGTATCAAATGAGACAGACTATTAATTACCATGTAACATCAGAATTCGCAGCAGCAAAAAATTGAGTTAATTGGGATTAAAAAATGGATCTAGTTAGCAGATGATGAGGATTTTAGTGATCTTGAGGCCTGCAGCTATGGTTTGTTTTGGTCAGCTATCAAGGTCGACTACTCGGCCTTGACCGATGCTGGTACCGACTAGGAAGTGAACTCGTGACTTTAAAGCTGCTCTTCCACGGTCACGTGATAGTGTCAGACAGGAAGTTGTTGGCATACAAGTCACGTGGTTCTTCAAGCTCTCGACTGAATTAGCCAGATCAATTTTTTAAATTATTTTAATTTATTTTCATTAAAGAAACAATGAACTACACGTATAACGATTTCTGGTCAACAAAGAAGTATCGTATTTAATAAAAATTTAACAGAAACATGACGACGTATTAATTAATTCACCAAACCCACGGACGAGAGAGATCGTATTTACTAAACGTCGAACCCCACCCATCATCAAACCCACGGACGAGAGAGATCGTATTTACTAAACGTCGAAACCCACCCATCATCGAACCCACGGACGAGAGAGATCGTATTTACTAAACGTCGAAACCCACCCATCATCGAACCCACGGACGAGAGAGATCGGATTTACTAAACGTCGAACCCCACCCATCATCGAACCCACGGACGAGAGAGATCGGATTTACTAAACGTCGAACCCCACCCATCATCGAACCCACGGACGAGAGAGATCGTATTTACTAAACGTCGAACCCCACCCATCACCAAACCCACGGACGAGAGAGATCGTATTTACTAAACGTCGAACCCCACCCATCATCGAACCCACGGACGAGAGAGATCGTATTTACTAAACGTCGAACCCCACCCATCATCGAACCCACGGACGAGAGAGATCGGATTTACTAAACGTCGAACCCCACCCATCATCGAACCCACGGACGAGAGAGATCGGATTTACTAAACGTCGAACCCCACCCATCACCAAACCCACGGACGAGAGAGATCGTATTTACTAAACGTCGAACCCCACCCATCATCGAACCCACGGACGAGAGAGATCGTATTTACTAAACGTCGAACCCCACCCATCATCGAACCCACGGACGAGAGAGATCGTATTTACTAAACGTCGAACCCCACCCATCATCGAACCCACGGACGAGAGAGATCGTATTTACTAAACGTCGAACCCCACCCATCATCGAACCCACGGACGAGAGAGATCGGATTTACTAAACGTCGAACCCCACCCATCATCGAACCCACGGACGAGAGAGATCGGATTTACTAAACGTCGAACCCCACCCATCATCGAACCCACGGACGAGAGAGATCGTATTTACTAAACGTCGAACCCCACCCATCATCGAACCCACGGACGAGAGAGATCGTATTTACTAAACGTCGAAACCCACCCATCATCGAACCCACGGACGAGAGAGATCGGATTTACTAAACGTCGAACCCCACCCATCATCAAACCCACGGACGAGAGAGATCGGATTTACTAAACGTCGAAACCCACCCATCATCGAACCCACGGACGAGAGAGATCGGATTTACTAAACGTCGAAACCCACCCATCATCGAACCCACGGACGAGAGAGATCGGATTTACTAAACGTCGAAACCCACCCATCATCGAACCCACGGACGAGAGAGATCGTATTTACTAAACGCCGAACCCCACCCATCAACAGACGAGATGGCCTCCAGTAGCGTAACGAGGGGGGGGGGGGGCGGGGACATATGTCCCCGGGCGCCGACCTTAGGGGGCGCCAAAAAGGGTTGGAAAAATAAATTGAGAGGTTGAGGGGGGTGCAAATCGAAAGTTTGAGGGGGGTGCAAATCGAAATCTCGAGGGGGGGGGGAAGGGTCGCTACGCCTCTGATGGCCTCTACTTAAAGGTGTTACAGTTTTTTTTTGGATGCCATTAAACAAAGCCGACAACACGTGCAGATTTTTGCTGGCCCTGCAGCCAAACGTTATCGCATTATCTTGCCAGCTTGCCAGGTTTTTGTGGGGGGGGGGGGGGGGGGGGGGTTGGGGGGGGGGGGGGGGGGGTGGTGCAGGGGTTTTCTTTTCAGGCGGGATTAACGGATTTAAATATGGGAGGGGGGTTGGACTGAAGGTCTGGCTTCCAGAATTTGAAATTAATGGCTTTAGAGTGATGAATTGCTACGGTAATTTAACAAAATTATTCCTAATGGGAATTAAATAATTTACTGAAATCTTAATTAGACACTACCAGTAAAAATAAAACCTCCAGAATGAAGGCAGACTCTACCTGCACTAACTCTGCTTTTAAATACGAGTTAACTGTAAAAAGTATTACATTGAATTGATTAAACGACAACGTAGAACCTTCCCGAGCAACCTATTTTTAAACCACAAAGCACGCGGGATCAAGCAGTAAAATCTAATTTAAATTACAAAGCACGAACTAAAACAAAACACTTTGACAAGTCTCGTTGATATGGCTTCTGATGTTTCATGTTTTTTTTTTAAATCGTGATGAAAATTAGAAGCTAATCTTGATTGCTTTAAAAAGTGTCAAGGACAAAATTGTATAGCCCTCAATACAATCCGCTGACTCGTATTTTAGCTTGCTTTTCTTTGTGTATTTGCTTCCGTATCCTTTATATAATAAAGAAAAAAAAAACGACAAGGCAGCAGTTGTTTGATTTTGGAGTTCTCCTAGAAGAGTTGCTGTCCCCAGCTATCGAGTCTCTTCTGCCCGGGAGCAGCTATTTGAAAATAAAAAAAAAAACTTTGATGCTAGCCTACAACGGTGTAGATTTTACAGACAGACAAGGAAAATACCAATTTAAATAAAACTAATTTGTCTTTAGCAACATAATATTGAACAGAACGAAGAGTAGGTCAGGGGTATGGTGAATAAATATCTAAAAACAAATTAATTAAAAACCGATGAATAAAGGTATCGAATTGGATTGGTTTCAAAAACGCCCGGCGCCACTGTAATCTGATCATTAATATACACACCCACATACACTATAATTAAATTTGATAAAATTCTGACGGAGAATCTAAATTTGTGTTGATGTTACTTTCTGAAGGAGTATATCAACCGGTGTTGATATTATTTTATGACGGGATTTTAAACGTCCCTTTGTGTGGTTTCGTGTTAAGATTTTTCTACACCGGATTTTTTTTGTCTAAATGTAATCACAGCTGACTGTCTGTCATCACCACTGTGTACTGTAAACGTTGCTGGGGGTAGGGGACGGATGTGGGGTGGTGTGGGGGGGGGGGTATGGAGTGGTAGGGGACGGGTATGGAGTGGTAGGGGACGGGTGTGGGGTGGTAGGGGACGGGATAGGACTGGCGACAAATGACGATCAAACTTAAAGTACAACTACGAACATGGATGTCGATAAAGAAGATGACGTAAAGTGCATCTGTCTTTTTGTTAACGAATGGTGATAACATTGTGTGGCACGTATAGTGTAAAGAGCCGCACAATTCTCCAACTTAAGACTGAGTATCTATTACAGCTGAGTTGACTCGTTCATGATACTGAGGTTACGAGAATCATGCATATACCATTCTTCTATAATTTTATACCAGTATAATATACCAATCATTCAATCGTTCTATACAAAATCGAACAATATACCGCTCGTCCACACAGCCTTTACAATCATTCAGTAAATCAGTGGTCGACGAATCTTTACAATCGTGCAATACACCAGTGGTTTAAACAGTCTCTGTATCAGCATGCAAGTAAAAACCCACAAACACACGAATACATTATTCAACAAACCCATTTCCCAGTGTGTCGTCTCACAACCAGAACAACCAACACAGCCACGCACACTATAGAACATCCTATCGTTCTCAAGATGGGTGTAAAGTTGTCTATTAGAACTTCAACTCAAGCCAGCCGAACGTATAACTAAGTAAATACACCCCGCCCCCCTCCGTTTGTACATAAACTGAAGAGATTGCAAAAACCTAACGTATAACTATGTAAATACACCCCCCCCCTTGTACAACAACCGAAGATTGTACAAAGCTAATGTATAACTATGTAAATCCCCCCCCGTACACCAACTGAAGATTGTAAAACCTAACGTATAACTATGTAAATCCCCCCCCCCCCGTAAACCAACTGAAGATTGTAAAAACTAACGTATAACTATGTAAATACACCCCCCCCCCCGTACAGCAACCAAAGATTGTACACACATAACGAGGCAATACAAGCCAGACACCACACACGGAGCTCCGTAGTTAGGGCTAAACGGGTCTCGATGTTAAACATTGATGGCTGTTGATTAATGGAGGAATCAATCAGGCTAATGATTAAACCATTTGTGCGGCGGGGGGAGGGGGTCATTAGATCGAACCTGACCTTTAAATAAGTGAGCTGTGATTTTTTTTTTTTTTCAAAACGTTCCGGCAAACACGGGAAAAACATTCCGTAATGGCGGAACAATCGATGGATGTTGGCGCCGATGTTTCTTAAATGGATCGCGCAATACTCCCTCCATTTAAAGGACGGTCACATCGCCTGTTGGACGATTTCTATCACTAACTGCGCGGGAATTTGTTTGATGATTTGTATCACCAATTGCGTCGGATTTTCGACGCTGTTCACTTGGTCGTAAAAAAAAATGAAACGCAAATTTAGTTTCGCAAATGATCCTGTAAAACACGTTTAGTTTCGAATCTGACCCTGAGACAAACGTTTAGTTTCGCATCTGACCCTGAGACAAACGTTTAGTTTCGCACATCTACTTATATCTCAGATGACATTAATAAATCATACTTTTTCAGCGGAGTGGTCGGAAATTAGAGCTCACGACTGCTAACCCGAAATTCTCGAGTTCGGATCACAAGCTAGAGTCTGTAGGACGTCCCTGAGTACACCTGACTCAAGTTAGGGAAACAAAACGGCGGCTGGGCATAGTGCTGACAACATTATCCTCCGTGTATGCCAAGGTAACATTGAGACATTGAAACACACGTTTCTTGGATGACCTTGAAAAAACGACTTACACATCACATGACCTTGAAAAAAAGATGTAAGGCACTAGAATTCACACCAACAGATATACTATAAACATACCATAGACGTCGCAAAGAATGAAAAACATCATCTAACGTCTCCTCCATTAGTCTACAACCACTCCTTCATTTCACTCTCGGAATGTTCTTCAAGTTTTCCTCCAATTTCTTTCAATATCTAAAGCTGTGGTTCTCAACCTTTTTGGAGGTATCGAACCCCAACAGCCTCACATTCACCGAACCCTTCTTAATAGTCCTATCGTCCGCACTGACAAAATCCGATCGTGAATCATATGAGTCGGGTGTGTGTCTTGACCTTCGCTGAACCCCTGAGACTTCAACACCGAATCCCTGGGATCCGATCGCACCCAGGTTAAGAACCACCGATCTAAACCCTGCTCGAGACTGACCTTACAGAAGTACTTCACATCGTGCACGATAGCACCTGGTTTTCCTTTAACCGTCTCTCAACACAAGCTCAGTAAAGTCTGGAAACATATGAGTAGAGCACTGTCACAAAATGTCGCCATCAAGTACTCAACTTTCCCCGCAGAATTAATTGGCCACGTTAAACTAAACGAGGAGGTCGAGTGGGACAACGCTCCAATCATCTTGTCTCGAGTAGGTTTCCCTATTAACCGAGAAAATAAAATCCACCAGACACGCCCGTCTCTGCCTCTCCCACCCTTGTCTATCCAACCCCCACCCTTGCCTGCTTCCCCCTCCCCTTGACGGAGCAACCCCCACCCTTGTCCACCCAACCCCCACCCTTGTCCACCCAACCCCCACCCTTGTCAACCCAACCCCCACCATTGTCCACCCAACCCTCACCCTTGTCCACCCAACCCCCACCCTTGTCCACCCAACCCCCAACCTTGTCCACCCAACCCCCGCCCATGTCTACCCACCCCCACTCTTGCCTCCCCCCCCCCCTTGACGGCGCAACCCACACCCAGATATACAACAAGTGTGTTAAGGCGCAGGGCAGATCGTACTATGAAGAAAATAGAACATATTGGGCCACAAAACTCCAACAAGAACATTAAAGTTTTAAGTGAGTGTTCAACAAATGCCACTCTACTGGTCCAGCTCTCGTCTTGCTGGTCCACTTGAGTTGGTCAGCTCCGGCCTCATGTGGGCAGCAGTAGCGGTGGGCCTGGTCTACAGAAGTTGGTCAGCTCCTGGTCTACAGAAGTTGGTCAGCTCCTGGCCCACATAAGTTGGTCAGCTCCTGGCCCACATAAGTTGGTCAGCTCCTGGTCCACAAAGTTGGTCAGTTGGTCAAGCTGTGGTCCCACTGGTCCACATGAGTTGGTCAAGCTGTGGTCCCACTGGTCCACAAAGTTGGTCAGTTGGTCAAGCTGTGGTAACACTGGTCCACAAAGTTGGTCAAGCTGTGGTTCCAATGGCCCACAAAGTTGGTCAAGCTGTGGTCCCACTGGTCCACAAAGTTGGTCAAGCTGTGGTCCCACTGGTCCACAAAGTTGGTGAAGCTGTGGTCCCACTGGTCCACAAATTTGGTCAAGCTGTGGTCCCACTGGTCCACAAAGTTGGTCAAGCTGTGGTCCCACTGGTCCACAAAGTTGGTCAAGCTGTGGTCCCACTGGCCCACATGAGTTGGTCAGCTCCGGCCTCATGTAGGCAGTAGCGGTGGGCCCTGGTCGACAGAAGTTGGTCAAGCTGTGGTCCCATTGGTCCACAAAGTTGGTCAAGCTGTGGTCCCACTGGTCCACAAAGTTGGTCAAGCTGTGGTCCCACTGGTCCACAAAGTTGGTCAAGCTGTGGTCCCCCTGGTCCACAAAGTTGCTGTGGTCCCACTGGTCCACAACGTTGGTCAAGCTGTGGTCCCACTGGTCCACAAAGTTGGTCAAGCTGTGGTCCTACTGGTCCACAAAGTTGGTCAAGCTGTGGTCCCACTGGTCCACAAAGTTGGTCAAGCTGTGGTCCCACTGGTCCACAAAGTTGGTCAAGCTGTGGTCCCACTGGTCCACATGAGTTGGTCAAGCTGTGGTCCCACTGGTCCACAAAGTTGGTCAAGCTGTGGTCCCACTGGTCCACAAAGTTGGTCAAGCTGTGGTCCCACTGGCCCACATGAGTTGGTCAAGCTGTGGTCCCACTGGTCCACAAAGTTGGTCAAGCTGTGGTCCCACTGGTCCACAAAGTTGGTCAAGCTGTGGTCCCACTGGTCCACAAAGTTGGTCAAGCTGTGGTCCCATTGGTCCACATGAGTTGGTCAAGCTGTGGTCCTACTGGTCCACAAAATTGGTCAAGCTGTGGTCCCACTGGTCCACAAAGTTGGTCAAGCTGTGGTCCCACTGGTCAACAAAGTTGGTCAAGCTGTGGTCCCACTGGTCCACAAAGTTGGTCAAGCTGTGGTCCCACTGGTCCACAAAGTTGGTCAAGCTGTGGTCCCACTGGTCCACAAAGTTGGTCAAGCTGTGGTCCCACTGGTCCACAAAGTTGGTCAAGCTGTGGTCCCACTGGTCCACAAAGTTGGTCAAGCTGTGGTCCCACTGGTCCACAAAGTTGGTCAAGCTGTGGTCCCACTGGTTCACAAAGTTGGTCAAGCTATGGTCCACATGAGTTGGTCAAGCTGTGGTCCCACTGGTCCACAAAGTTGGTCAAGCTGTGGTCCCCCTGGTCCACATGAGTTGGTCAAGCTGTGGTCCCACTGGTCCACAAAGTTGGTCAAGCTGTGGTCCCACTGGTCCACAAAGTTGGTCAAGCTGTGGTCCCCCTGGTCCACATGAGTTGGTCAAGCTGTGGTCCCACTGGTCCACAAAGTTGGTCAAACTGTGGTCCCACTGGTCCACAAAGTTGGTCAAGCTGTGGTCCCCCTGGTCCACATGAGTTGGTCAAGCTGTGGTCCCACTGGTCCACAAAGTTGGTCAAGCTGTGGTCCCACTGGTCCACAAAGTTGGTCAAGCTGTGGTCCCACTGGTCCACAAAGTTGGTCAAGCTGTGGTCCCCCTGGTCCACATGAGTTGGTCAAGCTGTGGTCCCACTGGTCCACAAAGTTGGTCAAGCTGTGGTCCCATTGGTCCACAAAGTTGGTCAAGCTGTGGTCCCACTAGTCCAGGCATGACACAAGTGAAGCTCTGCCCTCTAGTGAAGACTCCTGTAGCGTCATTAGCGGTGTTTATCTCCACGCTACAGAATGTCGGGGAGTGCCAATTCTGATCAAGTCGAAATCCCTGTTTATCCCCCATCATTTGGTTCCACTGGGTATAGTAAGGATGTACTGTTATGTTATTTTTATGGAGCTTTCGATTCCCCGGGTAAGTCTCTTTCTGTTTTGTTGGAAAATGTGACGTCAATTAGATCGTCAAGAGCAATATTAAACACTTTTTTTTTTAGAAATTCTTGTTCAATGTCCTGTTGGTCCTATCTAATGGTCATTTTAGTCCTAGAACTAATTGTCCTGCTATTCCAATATTTAATATTTGTCACGTAATTCCTAGATTCATAAATCTGTTTGTTCTATAGTCCCAATTATGATCAGAACTTCGGCATCTGAAGTTGGAAATCTGATGCTGGTCATCTGATGCTTGTCTTCTTCTTCGTTCTTAATTTTTAGTACTGGAAGGGATCGAGCCTTATCTGCCAGAGGGTTTGAACTCGAGACTTTTTCGAATTTATCAACGATGAGCTTTTTGTCGACTCGACCACGTCGACCCCGCTGGTCTTCTGAAGCTGGCCACCTGCAGATGGCCTAAATAAAGGTGGCCCTACTATAATCACAAGCCGTACCACCAGCCTTGGCAAGCGGTAACACAATTTAATTTTACTTTCGAGTAGTTCATAAAACAACACGCCGCACAACATATTTACAACGTAAAAACTGAAAATCTGGCTATTAGCTAAAGTTCGCTTCCATTTGTCTCCCCTCCTTCGTAACTGCTGCCCCGGGGGACGTCTTTCGCGCTAGCCACAGACCAGCTGACCCAGAGTTCCAGTTAATCGGGATCATACATTCAAGACAAGAACAAGACCGGTAAAGCTTTCTCGGTTAAACCCTGGCCAAACAATAAACAGGGGACTTAACTCTGGAATTAAAGGGCGAGAAATCAAGAATTGCTAATGTTGAAATTTTTTTTTGTCAGGGAAATATCCCGCGGTATTTTGTTGATTTTGATGTTCTTATTTTTTTTTAAACAAACGCACGCACGCATGCACATGTGTACGCACAACTTCGGCGTGAGCAGAATTTTTCCTCCAAGAAATACAGGGCACACTAAACTTAGATAAATGCCATAGCAGCGTGACATTTCCACCTGTCACGTTACGTTGACGTGATCATCCCAAGTGACCATTGCCATACGTACGCATGGACTAAAGCCACTGGAACTTACATTACACTCCACCAGACGTGACCTAACGTGAACAACAACCCATCAGACGTGACCTAACGTGAACAACAACCCACCAGACAAGACCTAACGTGAACAACAACCCACCAGACGTGACCTAACGTGACGCCACGCACGTGTCAGCGTAAAAGAAAAGATAATAGCAGGCGATAATTGCACACGACGTAAAATGCGTCTGCTGCTCATGGAATGCACAGCGCTGCACCGTTTTGGCGCTTGTTGCTAGCTATTTATTTCTCGAGGGTAAATTCCTAATCCAAGTCACGTAGCAACTGAATGTTGATATCAGTTCTCAGATTCAAGTTGAAACATACATCAAGTCCAAAGCGAGTTTAAAGTTGTTAAAAAAAAAACTCCAATTAATACTCTGTCAAGTCTACACGTTTTATTCCGTCTGGAATAAAGTGTGCATTTTCGGACCTCTCTTTATATGCTGACAGAATCAAGCCAAAAACATATTGTTAATTATTTATGATTTTGTTACATACATCTAAGAAAATCATATTTTTTTAAACAAAGGTTATTCCCCTTCTTCCTCCTATTTTGAGTACACTTCAATTACACGAAAACCACTTCACCAGTTCATATTTTGTCCTGAACGATCCCTCTACTCTACTCCAAATCACTTCATCAATTTTTTTTTCTAATTACCACCAACCTAAGACCGGCTGCTCCTAAAGACAGTGGTCAAGACCGGCTACTCCTAAAGACAGTGGTCATTATTTAAAGACTTGGATTGGCCCCCCTTCATCACTCAGAGCCTTCCCTATGACGCAAGGCTGACACAGAAAGCTGTATCTGGGGTGAAATGAAGAGTTCTACAAGCCGCTAGAGTGACTTGCCCCTGGATTGAATTGTGAAGCTAAGGGGGCTCTTGCCAAAATTAAAAGGAATACATTTTATCCCACACAAAAAAAAAGTTTGCCTCAGATGTAAATTTTTTCATTGGGTGCCGCGTCTGTCATGTGGCACACTGTCCAATAGGGTTATGCCAGGCGGAGATGAAATTTAAAATTCTCGCCCAAAAAGAACGTGCCGGTCCTTTGATAATAAAAAAAAAAAAAAATGTTTGAAAAACTTCAGGGACATCTTTTAAAAAAAAAAATTGCCGGGTCGACTTTCATGAAGAAAACGTGTTTAAAATATTGTAACGATGGCTGATATTTTTTAATGTGTTATATATTACAATGTTTTATAAAATAAATGTAAAGTACATCAACGTGAGCTACTTGTTGCGTGTAAAACACATCTGTGCTAGTTTCTGGTGGTGTGTAGCCATATGTGTGTTTCTGGCAAATGACAACACAGTTGTGCTAGTTTCTAGTGGTGTGTAGCCATATGTGTGTTTCTGGCAAATGACAACACAGTTGTGCTAGTTTCTGGTGGGGTGTGTAGTTAGGTGTGCGGCATTATGTGTGTCACAGGCTAATGACAACGCTGTAAAGGCTAATTTCACTTGACAACATCGATAACTATATAGAACATTCGATTGACCAATAAATAACTAGAACATTCGATTGACCTATCAACATTATATTACCCTATCAACATCACATTATCCAATCAACATCACATTACTCTATCAACATGAAATTACCCAATCAACATCACATGACCCTATCAACATGACATTACCCTATCAACATGACATTACCCTATCAACATGACATTACC
This sequence comes from Physella acuta, assembly GCF_028476545.2. Classification (NCBI taxonomy): domain Eukaryota; kingdom Metazoa; phylum Mollusca; class Gastropoda; family Physidae; genus Physella; species Physella acuta. The sequence continues at coordinate 508,817 of NW_026731897.1, read as the reverse complement.
CTATCAACATCACATTACCCTATCAACATCACATTACACTATCAACATCACATGACCCTATCAACATCACATTACCCTATCAACATCACATTACCCTATCAACATCACATGACACTATCAACACATTACCCTATCAACACCACATTACCCTATCAACATCACATGACACTATCAACACATTACCCTATCAACATCACATGACACTATCAACACATTACCCTATCAACACCACATTACCCTATCAACACCACATTACCCTATCAACATCACAAAACCCTATCAACATCACACTACCCTATCAAAATCAGCTAACTAAACGACAACAAATTTACGACCGTTTGTCCTTAAAAGGTGATTACTGAGGGGGGGGGGGGGGGGCGGGGCGATTGGAAATCAATCCTTAAAACTGTCGTAAAAGTGGTAGCAGAGAGTACTTTTAGTTGGATGACGTCACTTCCCGTCGCGTGTTGGGTTCTACTAAAATTGCTGATCCTCGAGTTGAAAACAAAATAATTTAGACGGTTATCGTTTAAAAGCTTGCAGTGATCGATGTTATGTCAAACTGGTATCATTTAAGTTGCTGTTACTGTTGTTTTTTTTTTAATTATGGAAGCCCAACATAAATTTACTTGATGCATAGTATGGCCTTGTATCAGAAATTTTAAAGTCCAACTTGATATTGTAATTGAATGATTATCGGGGTAGCATGAATAGAATGCCACAAAAGTAGTTCAAAATGAAGAAAAAATTAAAAGAAGAAAATAGTTATAGCATAAACATAAGAAGAGATAATATGCATAGGTTTATGGGACTTAATAAAAAAATTAATTAAAAATAATTCGTGAAAGCAACCCTTGAAAACTAAGCACTGAAACATAATCCAACTTTTGGAACCAACACCAACATTTAGAATCAAACCACTAAACATAATCCAACTTTTGGAACCAACACCAACATTTAGAATCAAACCACTAAACATAATCCAACTTTTGGAACCAACACCAACATTTAGAATCAAACCACTAAACATAATCCAACTTTTGGAACCAACACCAACATTTAGAATCAAACCACTAAACATAATCCAACTTTTGGAACCAACACCAACATTTAGAATCAAACCACTAAACATAATCCAACTTTTGGAACCAAGACCTGGAAGCATGTCAATAAAAACAAGGTATGCCGTCACGTCTTGATGATTGGAGATACACCGTTGCCAAAAAAATCGAATGAACCTATTGATGAGATCTGTCAATTGGTATTGATTTCAGGGAACAGCGGTATTCATTGCTTACAGGGAACAGCGGTATTCATTGCTTACATGGAACAGCGGTATTCATTGCTTACATGGAACAGCGGTATTCATTACTTACAGGGAACAGCGGTATTCATTGCTTACACGGAACAGCGGTATTCATTGCTTACATGGAACAGCGGTATTCATTACTTACAGGGAACAGCGGTATTCATTGCTTACACGGAACAGCGGTATGCATTGCTTACACGGAACAGCGGTATTCATTACTTACAGGGAACAGCGGTATTCATTGCTTACACGCAACAGCGGTATTCATTGCTTACACGGAACAGCGGTATTCATTGCTTACACGGAACAGCGGTATTCATTGCTTACATGGAACAGCGGTATTCATTACTTACAGGGAACAGCGGTATTCATTACTTACATGAAAATAGCGGTATTCATTACTTACATGGAACAGTGGTATTCATTACTTACATGAAAATAGCGGTATTCATTACTTACATGGAACAGTGGTATTCATTACTTACATAAAAACAGCGGTATTCATTACTTACATGGAACATTGGTATTCATTACTTACATGGGAACAGCGGTATTCATTGCTTACAGGGAACAGCGGTATTCATTACTTACATGGGAACAGCGGTATTCATTACTTACATGGGAACAGCGGTATTCATTACTTACAAGGGAACAGCGGTATCCATTACTTACAGGGAACAGCGGTATCCATTACTTACAGGGAACAGCGGTATTCATTACTTGCATGGAAACAGAGATATTCATTGATTGCTGCGAGATTCCTTGTTCATTAGAATCAGATAATTTTAGTGTTCACGGCAATCGACGAAATCCATTGTTTGCGGTGTCAGAGAAATTCATTGGTAATCTTTAGACGTGTATCGCTTACAACAACAAGGTCTGTGCCTGGGAACACGGGGACTAGAGGTGGAGACAGCCAGGTGAGCTAACCCTCAGACAGCCAGGTGAGCTAACCCTCAGACAGTCACGTGAGCTAACCTTCAGACAGTCACGTGAGCTAACCCTCAGACAGTCACGTTAGCTAACCATCAGACAGTCACGTGAGCTAACCGTTAGACAGGCACGTGAGCTAACCTTCAGACAGTCACGTGAGCTAAGACAGTCAGGTGAGCTAACCCTCAGACAGTCACGTGAGCTTAACCTCAGACAGTCACGTGAGCGTAACCTCAGACAGTCACGTGAGCTTAGCCTCAGACATTCACGTGAGCTAACCCTCAGACAGTCAGGTGAGCTAAGACAGTCACGTGATCTAACCCTAACACTAACTGACCAAACGGAGATCGATCATCGATCGGTTGCTGCACTAAAACAACGGCCGCTGAGTCGGGTGGATTTATAATTCATGGACTGATGTTGTTCGAGACACGTACCGGTTATCACGTGATGGGCGGGTGATGGTGGAGGGCTGGGGGAGGCAGGACCGTCCTTATAGTACCTGTTGTTGTTTATAAAGGTGTTTCATCAAGGTGTGTGATAAAAGTGGGTACACAAGGTGTTTTGTCTAAGCGAATTACAATAGTAGGTGTAAAGTTTGGGCTATCAAGGTGTGTGACAAAGGTAAAAATAAAAGTTGTTGTAACAAGGTGAATTAGAAAATTAGAATTAAAGGTGTTCACCAAAGCGAGTTTAATAAGCACACAAAGGGTGTTAGGTGTAAATATCCACCAGAGAAGGTGTTACAGATTTGTAGTAAAATGGTGTCTGATACCTGAGCCTAATGAAAAGGTGTCTTGTAGGCAGCTGGAAGTGTTGTATAAAACGTGTTAAGGTGTTCTAGTGTGAAGGTGTTTTAGTGTGAAGGTGTTCTAGTGTTAAGGTGTTCTAGTGTGAAGGTGTTTTAGTGTGAAGGTGTGTATGTGAAGATGTTCTACATATGTGGAAAGAACAGATGTCAATGACAGAATTTAACTGGTATCATTTTTAGTTTCGCATCTTGCTCAACAGAATATGAATCAGTATGGTGGAAGCGAAAGGAGAGGGGAGAATGGGGTGGGGGGGGGGGGGGGGGGGGGGAAGGTTAGCCAACCTGTGTTATTAAATTGACTGTCACGAAATATGACACTTCAAATATACAAAAAATAAATCACCAGAGGAAATTGAGGAAAAATGAGAGAGAAAAAAAGCAGATAAATAAATAAAATGGAAAGATACAGAGGTAGTGTAAATCAACGAGAAAAAAATATAAGTTTCAGACAAGCATAATTTGTTGGCACATCAACACATATACGTGGACCATAATTTGTTGGAACATCAACACATATACGTAGACCATAATTTGTTGGCACATCAACACATATACGTGGACCAAAATTTATTGGCATATCAACACATATACGTGGATCATAATTTGTTGGCACATCAACCTTTATACATGGACCATAATATATTGGTACTACGAGCTGCTTATAGTGGCTATACGTGAGAACAACAGCAACATAAAAAACGAATGTGTAAACACCCAAAGACAAAACATTTCGTAACAATCCAACCTTCCGCACATCAAACAGAATCAGAGCATTAAGTCTGACAAAACACATAGGACAGCAAATCCTGATTTAACACCGCATTAAAAAAAATCTTACCTCCCTGTTTCTGTAGGAACAAGAGAAATGTCAACGTTGTTTTGATGGCAAATACAAAGCTATCACTTACTTCCCTTTAATGGGAAAAGTCTAAAACATATTTGTTATTTTTATGTGTGAACAATAGTGTATACTAGGTTAAATCTATGTTATTATTTTCAAGTGAGGACTGTGGTGTTTAATGGGTTAAATCTAAGTCATCCATGTTATTATTTTCAATGGTGTATAAGAGGTTAAAGATAAGTCACCTATGTTACTAATGTCAAATGTCAGCACTAGTGTATAATGGGTTAAGTCTAATTCATCTATTTTATTGTCAAGTAAGAACGTTGGTGTATAATGGGTTAAATCGGGTCTATAATGGGTTTAAATGGTGTATAAACAAAAGGTTAAATATGGTGTATAATGGGTTAAACCTGGTGATAGAGGGTTAAACCTGGTATATAATGGGTTAAATCTGAGTTATCTATGTTAACATTTTCAAGTGCGGACACTAATACATGGATGTATCCAAAGTGCCTATGGACATCACAAAAAACGGCTTGACCAGACATACGTTTTCAATTGTCTCTTCCAAGAAATGGTGAATAGTCAGATGCTTGACACAGACACAAAATAATAATTAATTTTCTCTTAATGGATCATCATTACTCAGAGATCTAGTTGAGTAGATTAAATATATTGGAAAAAATTAACAGGTAAATCTAATTAACTGTGAAATGCATATCAAACGATTTTTATCGCTTTTTGTTTTTACCTAAGAAACATCCCAATATTTTTGTTTTTGAAATCGTAATACTCCAACAAAATTATGTTCTGCAGCTGTCATTTGCTAAATAACATACGACACGTTTGTGAATATTTAAAAGAACTTTGAACCGTGGGTACGTGTTTTTAAAATAGGCAGAAATATCCCCTAAAACATAGCCTGTAAATATTTTATCTTTAAGGTGGCAGCTGTTACTCGCCTTTAATAGTCTATTTTTTTTTAAATTGTAGACATAATGGTAGATCTTTAAAACAGCAGATAAAAGAAATACTACAACGCTAGAGAAGAATATGTAATTTTGGTCATCAATGTTATTTTGTTCAATCGAGAGTGTAACACAGACGGCACTGTAATACCCATTAATGGAACAGCGTCACTTTGATGGAACAGCCAGACGGTAAGGCGTTAAAGAACTTACTCTCTACAAATGCAAAGTATTAGATTCAGCTGAAATAAAAGAAACAAGAATGTCAGTCTGACCTTTTGATGGCAGATGGTCATCAATGGACAGATGGTCAGCTGTGCTGTGAGGGTGGAGTCACACGGAAGGTGGGGGAGGTCAGTGGGTAGTTGCAGGTTGTGGGAGATCGGAGGTGGGGAAATCCAAGTGTGGGGAAAAAGGGGGGGGGGATGTGTGGGGAGGGAGGGTTGAGGTAGGGGAGAGACTTGGTGAGAAGAGGGTTGAGGATGAGGGAAGAAGTTTGGGGGAGGGGGGGGGGGTTAGGAGAGGGTTGCGTGAAAGGTTAGAAAATGGGGAGGGGGAGACGAAATGGTTCAGAAAAAACATAAAAAGGAGAGTAGTGTTGGGGGTGGGGTGGAGAGAATGGAGGCAGGGGAGGGGAGTAGTGGTTTGCTGGGGAATGGGGAGGGGGCAAGATAAAGAATATGTGCTATCCTAGTGTACTGCACCGTTTAAATATCTACCGCGGGGGAGGTAAGCGGTGAAATTGACCTTGACGTGGGTGGATGAGGTGTTAGCTGATAGCGACCGACATGTAATATTGGCATCAAAGGGAGGAAAAAATAGCAGCGTGAGTAAGAGATAAGGTAACTACAAGGTTAAGTATCGAGGGACGATGCTTAGTATCGATAGCCTTTGTTTCGAATCGAAAAATATAGACTCAGTGGCGAAATAACAATAGTGCTTGAAACTGAGTGCGATTACAGTGGTATCGACGTGGGGTGAGTACGATTACATAGGTATCGGCGTGAAGTGAGTACGATTACATTGTTATCGAGGTGATGTTTAGCCAGACTAAAAGAGAAATCTTGTGAATGAAGATCACTTTCAGTCAACTATAGCACGTAGGACATTCACGGACTCAATCAATGCATTTAGTTCACCTTAAGTTTGACTCAGTTGACCTGTACATTAACTCAGTGAGATGACCTGTACATTAACTCAGTGAGTTAAAATGTACATTAACTCAGTGAGTTGACCTGTACATTAACTCAGTGAGTTGACCGGTTAATTAACTCAGTGACCTGACCTGTACATTAACTCAGTGAGTTGACCTGTACATTAACTCAGTGAGCTGACCTGTACATTAACTCATTGAGCTGACCTGCACATTAACTCAGTGAGCTGACCTGTACATTAACTCGATGAGCTGACCTGTTCATTAACCCAGTAAGCTGACCTGTACATCACTATCAAGTTTCAAACAAAACACATATCTGCAAGACAAATTACTTGAAGCTGGGTGCATTAAAACGTCGCGCATGCGTATCAAAGAAAAACAAACAGGAAATTCGTTGTTCAGGATCTTTGAAGGAACAAGAGATTAGCATCTCAGAAGGGAAAAGAGACCCCCCCTTTTATAAGATAATTATTTATATACAAAGGTGAGTGGGAGGTGGGGGAGAGGTGATAAGAAAGTTTTCCATCAACGAGAACATTCTCTGATTACATTTTAGCTGACGTAACGATATATTAATGGCGTGGCTAATGTTGGAGGCTGGGGCGACCGACTCATGGAGAAAAAGTTGATATACACATATATATATATATATATATATATATATATATATATATATATATATATATATATATATATATATATATATATATATATATATATATACATTTATACATATATATAGATAGAATTGTTCCTGAAAGTGGTGTCAGGGGTCATATGACGCAGACCACTCCATCTATAAGACTGAACCACTAATCCCTCGGGTATAGACGATCAGAGAGCAAGCTATTTCACAAAACAATGGAGGATTCCATTCTGTGGGTGGTGGAGGGGACGGGGGTGGAGGGGACGGTGGTGGAGGGGACGGGGGACTTGGTCTCCGCTAGATGGAGAAACTAGCCAGTCATGTAATCTGCTCACGTTGGATACGCAATCAGATTTAAAGTGTTATTTACCTTCACTGTCAGGTCAGGCAGAGCCCAGGATTACCTACTGTAGCGTCACAGGTAAAATACGGTATTACCTACTGTGGTGGGGGGAGGGGGGTTGAATGGAAGATCTTCCGCCAGTTGTGAGGGGGGGGGGGCATGCAACACCACCAAATGTGAAAGTGGGGGTGGTAAAGATGATGAGAATCCAACACACAAGTTCAAGTCAAAATATAATGTTCTTTATTAAAAGTGTACACAATCAACTTCCTACCTAACTAGCCTATTTTATACGATCTACTACTACTAACTACGCACTCCGACGACCAATCCTAACACTCTGTCTGTCTTTAACTCTCTACATCTTTCTGTCCGTTCTCCTACCCTACCTAACTATCTACTGTCTACGTAGCTCTACATTTATCCGACCGTCTTTAACCGATACCTATCACCAACTCTGGCCTAACTGCATACCCACGCTTCAGTGGTCAGCTGACCGTCCCACGTGACCGGTCAGCTCCTGTATTTTCATTTGTCTCTCTAACCAACTAGCTATAGCCTGTTTCTATTAACTTCTTCTACTTTGCCTATCCGACCTAAACTAGCGTCATCACACCTACCCCATAAATACCAATACAAACATTCCCTACCGAAGCATCACAGGTAAAATAAGGAATTACCTACCCAATCAATACCAATCCAAAAAAAAAACATTCCATACTGAAGCATCACAGGTAAAATAAGGAATTACCTACCCATTCAATACCAATCCGAACATTCCCTACCCAAACATTAATTCCACAAGCACTATCAACCAAGGCTGTGTGTAGTCTCCCCTTTTCTCAGCCAGTGAAGGTCAAAATTAAATCCATTTTTTATCCCGGCAAGACTTGATCGAAATTTCTCCCCCTCACCCCCCCCCCCCTTTTTTTTCCCTCTTATATTTTTCACTCAACCTCGCCCGCCCAACCATTTTTATATTTCTATACACACGGACCAATCATTACCACCATTTTGCTAAAAAAAAGACTGACGAATCACCTCCTTTTTTTGTTCCAAGCAAATTGTGGAAGATTACCTTCCCCTTATCCCAAATATTAACTCCCATTAGTTCCAACGGAAGTGCCAGTCTTTACCTCCCTTTGCTACCGCGAGTCAAGGGGTGAAACAATTGGCTCCACAACAAGTCAAGTAATATTTGTCTCCCCTTTTTAATTACGACCAAGTCTGAGTGGGGCTCTTGGTTCTTAAGTCACAATGGGCAAACATCTCTTTTGGTGCTTATTAAAACACCGGCAATTTTACAATGGGCAAACATCTCTGTGCTTATTAAAAAAAAACATCAAGTTCACAATGGGCAAACATCTCTTTTGGTGCTTATTAATACGTCGGCAGGACATTTTGGTACTAGATAACAATGTAAAAATATTTTTTTTTTTAAAACGTCGAAAGGGCGCATTCGATACAGCTTTGTAGCGAGTATAATTAGCCTATCCCAAATCCTAACGCTAGCCGTGACGATAATCTTAACTCTTAACCTGATCAAAACAGCTGCCGTAACCTTAACAGCGATACAGAAAGAAACACCTACATACAATGGTGTATTTTATAAACAGATCGACCCATACACACATTTTTTTCCTGCCACAATAAGAAACTGTTCCGTATCCATACAAAAACTGGCATATCTTGCATGAACGTAAATCAGATCAGCCAAAAACTATTTCTTACAAGGAAGATAAACCCAATTCTACTCCTGCAGGAAAGTACTTACGTGAAAAAAAAATATTTAAAAATGCAACATTACATTTTAAACCATTTTTTTTAAACCCGGTGGGTTAAATTTCATTTATACTTTAAGATCAGGAAATATTTTTTTAAAGTTATTTTAAAAAAAAAAATTTGAAACACCAGAAAAAGAACTCTTGAAGCCGACATTCGTCCCAACTCGTTCACGTACTTTTGATGATCAGAAATGTGAAGACGCATTGATTTCACGTCCTAACATTGAGACTACTTAACAGGGAGCCTGGGGTAAGTGAACACCCCACACCTTCCCCGCCACTTTTGTCTGGCGTGTGGTCAGCAACAATCTAATTCTAGACCAGAATAAAACATACAGCTTTTAATGTCGGTTAAAGTTCGTTTGTTTGAGCGAGAGTACAGTTTTATTGCGGTCAGACAGGTGAGATCAAAATGTAATGGAGTCGGTAGGATTTTTAAAATATTGGCCAAGTTCATCTACACTTGGTGAAGGGTATATTTATTTCTTCAGGTTTGCTATGTGAAAAGATAAAAGCTTTGTGAAGTCGTTAAACTGACTGGACAGGACTTTGGACAGGTCAGTACAGTGGACAGCCGAAGATAAATGGACAGTACAGTGGGCAGGACAAGCTAACAGGACAGTATAGTGGACAGGACAAGTTAACTGGACAGTAAAGTGGACAGCAAAAGCTAACTGGTCAGTACAGTGGACAGCACAAGATAACTGGTCAGTAGAGTGGACAGCACAAGCTAACTGGACAATACAGTAGAGTGGACAGCAAAAGCTAACTGGACAGTAGAGTGGACAGGACAAGCTAACTGGACAGTAGAGTGGACAGCAAAAGATAACTGGACAGTAGGGTGGACAGGACAAGCTAACTGGAGAGTAGAGTGGACAGCAAAAGCTAACTGGACAGTAGAGTGGACAGCAAAAGCTAACTGGATAGGCCAAGCTAACTGGACAGTGTAGTGGACAGGCAAAGCTAACTGGACAGTAGAGTGGACAGCAAAAGCTAACAGGACAGTAGAGTGGACAGGACAAGCTAACAGGACAGTAGAGTGGGCAGGACAAGCTAACTGGAAAGTACAGTGGGCAGGACAAGCTAACAGGACAGTAGAGTGGACAGGACAAGCTAACTGGACAGTACAGTGGACAGCAAAAGCTAACTGGACAGTAGAGTGGACAGCACAAGCTAACTGGATAGGCCAAGCTAACTGGACAGTGTAGTGGACAGGACAAGCTAACTGGAAAGTACAGTGGGCAGGACAAGCTAACTGGAAAGTACAGTGGGCAGGACAAGCTAACTGGAAAGTACAGTGGGCAGGACAAGCTAACTGGTCAGTACAGTGCACAACGTAAGGTAGTTCAGGATCAAACAGTGCAGACATAAGACCTCCAAACTCCAAACGTCTATTATATCCAAACCCAGCTTACAAACCGGCTAACGGCTGCCCAAAAACGCAGACGATCTGTGACGTCAGGAAAATGTATTCACCAAGACAAGGCTCCAGGGACAGGAAGTGTGACGTGGCACGACAAGGGACGTAATCTCCGTGGATTTAAGAATACAACGCTTTGTTTTTCAATCATTTAAGCCAGGGCCTGTATTTTTTTCAACACATTTTTATGGCTTTAGTAAACAGCTTCCACGATACGAGGAGGGAATGAGAGATTGGCAGCAACAAATAGGGGAGGTAAACGGTAATGGGGTTATTGTTCAGACATGTTTTAATATCACAGGTATTTATTTGTGAAAAAAACAAAAACAAAAACTAAAAAACTTTTTAAAATATATTCTGTTCATCGCTGTACATGTTAAAACACCAATAATGACCTAACTAGTCTGCGTCGTAGAAAAGATTCAATCTTCATAAATCAAGTTTTACTTCCGGGGTGTGATGGAAGGGAAATAACTTGTATAGTTTGACATTTAAGGGGAACTCACAATTTAAAAACAAACTGAACTCAAGGCTGCGGAGTATCTTTATACTAACTACTCTTTACTAACGTACGAACCAATCGATTAAATCAATAACGTCCCATACGGCTCTTTGAAAAAAAAAAACCGCTAAATCCCTAATTATCAAAAGCTACTAGGAGTTTGTGGGGTTTAAAGGCGATTAAAAGCTTCTTAAGGCACCACTTAGTTTGTTCTGTATTAAATGAACTAGTAGGAGACGAGGTCTAAATATTTTTTTTAAAATAAGGTGTGACAAACTATAGCAAAATTAATTTGATTTAAAAACCCACACCTCTCAACAAAATACAACCCCCAGACATAATCATCAATAATAACAGCAAAAATCACCAATAATTATCAGCAGACATAATTACAAATAATAACCAGCAGACAAAATTACCAATAATGACCACCAGACCTCATCATCAATAATCATCAGCAAAAATCAACAATAATCATCAGCAGAACCAATCACGATCGCACACAAGACCTCATTACCTCAACCCAATCTTGCATTCCACGATCAACACCACACTGCGGACATACGAGAAGACAGGGGAGCGAAAAACGAGAAACTCTCGATGACAGTGATCCCTAGTTCAAACAACGCTGACTGGTGTTGGGAACCCGATCTCAATGAACTGCAAAACATGCAGTAATGGTCGCGCACAATGTCCTATAAATGTATTGTGTTGGTTGAGGTCGTTGGTTGCCAGAACAATTTTTATCGTTTCTCGGCCAAATTTAAATAATTTAATTCTCTTGGTGGTTGTGGTGAGTGTGAACTGCGTTTAGGATTGATGGAGTGTGTCGAGAGATTTTATGGAACAGCTCAATCAACTTTCATGCATATTTTGTGTGGGGGAGGGGGCGTGGTGAGGTAAGTGTGTGTGTGTGTGGTGTGGGGGGGGGGGTTAGTCAGGCACCCACATCGCATGTGAGAGGTAATTTAGTCCGGACTGAACAATAAATGTGTATGGTAAATAGGCGCAGTCCACGCGATAAAATGTGTTGGGATGTGGCACAGTCTGTAACATAAAATACGTGAGAAGATTTTGCCTTGTTCGCAAGATTACATTATGGTCTAGCTCAGACCACAAGATTACATTATAGTCTAGCTCAGACCACAATATTACATTATAGTCTAGCTCAGACCACAAGATTACATTATGGTCTAGCTCAGACCCCAAGATTACATTATGGTCTAGCTCAGACCACAAGATTACATTATAGTCTAGCTAAGACCCCAAGATTACACTATAGTCTAGCTCAGACCACAAGATTACATTATAGTCTAGCTCAGACCCCAAGATTACATTATAGTCTAGCTCAGACCCCAAGATTACATTATGGTCTAGCTCAGACCCCAAGATTACATTATAGTCTAGCTCAGACCCCAAGATTACATTATGGTCTAGCTCAGACCCCAAGATTACATTATGGTCTAGCTCAGACCCCAAGATTACATTATGGTCTAGCTCAGACCCCAAGATTACATTATGGTCTAGCTCAGACCCCAAGATTACATTATGGTCTAGCTCAGACCCCAAGATTACATTATGGTCTAGCTCAGACCCCAAGATTACATTATAGTATAGCTCAGACCCCAAGATTACATTATGGTCTAGCTTAGACCCCAAGATTACATTACAATAGATTGACTAGTTCACATTAGGCCCGCAAGATTACATTACAATACGTTATCTAGGCCCACAAGATTACATTACAATACGTTATCTAGGACCGTTATCTAGGCCCGCAAGATTACATTACAATACGTTATCTAGGACCGTTATCTAGGCCCGCAAGATTACATTACAATACGTTATCTAGGCCCACAAGATTACATTACAATACGTTATCTAGGACCGTTATCTAGGCCCGCAAGATTACATTACAATACGTTATCTAGGCCCACAAGATTACATTACAATACGTTATCTAGGACCGTTATCTAGGCCCGCAAGATTACATTACTATACGTTATCTAGGCCCACAATACAATTGACATCAGGCCCTCAAGATTTCATTACAATACGTTATCTAGGCCCGCAAGATTACATTACAATATGCTGTCTCGCTATGGATGGAAATTGAGAAAGAAAAGCGGGCTGAAGCCGAAGTCAACGGACCATAGATCTATATGGCGCATAACACTTGCTACACAATTGTGTTGGAAGTAATCCTCTTCAAAATTACAATAAAGAAAAATGTCTTGCTTTCGCGATTACAATATTTTTACTAATCTCCACGATTACTATACTTTGTCTAACGTCAACGATTACAATACTTTAACTCTATGATTAAGACACTCTAACCTCCACGATTACGATATTCTGTCTAGCCGATTACAATACGTTGTCTAACGTCCACGATTACAACACTTTATCTAACCTCCACGATTACAATACTCTGTCTAGCCTCCACGATTACGATATTCTGTCTAGCTTCCACGATTACGATACTGTCTAACGTCCACGATTACAATACTTTGTCTAACCTGCACGATTACGATACTGTGTCTAACCTCCACGATTATGATACTGTGTCTAGCCTCTACGATTACGATACTATGTCTAACCTCCACGATTACGATACTGTCTAACCTCCACGATTATCAGGAATGCGAGTCTCGACATTGAGATGGAATGTGTTTTATACGCGTGCACCCAACTCCGTCAAAGCCAGCCGGATTACAGACAGGTCTAAAAACGCCAAAAGTTCAACGTGCAAAAATAACTCTGGTGGCCTTCGTCGCTTGGTTAGTTTACAAAATCTGCATGTGGTAGTTACACAGGACAACCTCCACCCACATGTGGTAGAAGCACATCAACTACATTCACACGTACAAAATCATGAGCCTACACCCACATGTAGCAGTAACATGAATCTACACCCACATGTGGTAGTGGCAGATGAGAAAGAATAACAAAGACTCATGGGACGTCCTGCCCTAGTGGTAGAGCGCTGGACCGCTAACCCGAAAGTCTTGAGTTCGAATCCGGGTTCAACTCAGAAGAGTTCCTAACTCACGTTAGGAAAAGTAAAGGCGGCTAGTCATACTGCTGATCACATTATCCCTTCATATGCCGATGTCAAAAACATATGAAATCTACTTCATCTGCCCAATGAATCGCTAGGTCTAAAAAGGAATCTTTACTTTTTTATTTTATTACGACTCAAAACTCACGAGCAAATAGAAATCATGGTCTATGTTAATAAATAATGAGCTAATAAAATGGTATTAATGTTTACATTTGATCTACGGACTGCGATCGATATAAAAATGGGAACAACTTTGTTTTGAATGTTCTAATCAAATTAATTGAACTTTTCCAGTTAACAAAAACACCTTCAGAAGTTGCGTCATAGCTAGCTGGTTACGTTAGAGTTTATGGCTATTTCTGGACGGGCATCAAGGGTGATGACTTAATCAGACAGATTAATGGCCGAACCTGACAGGTTTTCTTGATTGAACTTGTTAATTACAAGCGACCCGCTCGCCGTGACACGCTAATTAGCGTTGGCATGTCAGTCTAGCACTGTGTGGGGTCAGAACGTCTTAAAATAGAACCTGGTTTAAGGGAACTGTCAACACATGACGTCACCAAATTTATGCACACCCCCACCCCCCGAACTTTAAAATCACTCCACCACTAAAATAACCTTAATCACAAACAAATCATTACTAGTTTATTTAAAAGAAGAAATCAGAAACGTAGCAAACCCATATATCTGCTAGATCCCCCCCCCCCTCCCCCCCCCCCCCTCCCCCCGAGCCGGTGAAATCATAGATAGACGGCCGAATAATTTGATTTTAGTTTTTCTCCTGTAAAGAAATACATAACGAATCCTCAACCAATTGAATCGTCAAGTCAGAATAACGTAATGCTGACGACGTGGAATTAAGTCAGTTTACGTAAGTGTAGCCACAAAAGCAAGACATTGATAAGACCTGAATTCCCTCCCCCCCCCCCCCCCACACACACACAGCCCCACACAAAAAAGTATTGTTTTGCCGTCACTTATGTAGGGAAAAAATCACGCCGTAATCAAGAAGTCCTGAGACGTTTGTCCTGCTGAATTAGGCTGACGTGGCATATATTTGGATTTTACTTAGGATAACTTTTGTGTGTCTTACTTAGGATAACTTGAGTGCATAACTTTACTGTGACTTACTTAAGATAAATTTACTGTGACTTAAGATAACTTGTGTGTGTGTCTTACGTAAGATAACTTTACTGTGACTTACTTAAGATAAATTTACTGTGACTTAAGATAACTTGTGTGTGTGTCTTACGTAAGATAACTTTACTGTGACTTACTTGAGATAACTTTACTGTGACTTACTTAAGATAACTTTTATGTCTTACTTTAGATAACTTTACTATCTTACTTTAGATAACTTTACTTGTCTTCCTTAAGATAACTTTTGTCTTACTTAAGATAACTTTTGTGTGGATTACTTAAGATAATATTTGTGTCTTACTTAAGATACCGTTTGTGTGTCTCACTTAAGTTATCTTTTGCGTGGAGTACTTAAGATAACATTGTGTATGTCTTACTTAAGAAAAATCTCGTGTCTTACTTAGGATAACTATTGTGTTTCTTACGATAACTTTTGTGTCTTACTAAAGATAACTTTACTGTGTCTTACAAAAGCCAGCAACACCAACAAAGTAAATTCACCATACGGTGCCCTCACCCTCATAACAAACACATCCATCCCCCGCCTATCCTTGTCTATTACCTCCCTGCTAGACAAGCCTCTAATCAACAAACTCAGCCAGCATTACCTCCCCTTTTTTTTTTTTTTTTTTTTGCTTATTGGCAAACCTGTTATATCATCGGAAATTCCCGGTCCAGGAAATATGTTTTCATCAAAAAGCTACTTATTGGATCGTCTAGTAACGTATGATTGACAGCCGGGCACACTGTCCCTTCAGCGGAGGGTGACACGGGAGCTAACTGATCACTCACTAACAGTTAAGGAGTGAGTTTCTAGGTCTCCATTTTCAGTTCTTCGTTTTCCCACGAGCGTCGGAAAATTGAATATCTGTTCTAGAATGCAGAGAAAAGCAGTCAGCTTTGACAGTTATAGGATAACGTGTGTATCCAACAAAACAAAGTGACTTGAAGCTGCCCCTTGGTTTGCTGATACAGCTAGGGGATGAGGGTGAGGATAGACTGACATTATGCAGCCAGGCCGCGGAGGGTAAACACATTATTCAAAGTGGGAAGATGGGACATCATTGAGCCAGGCTGGAGACGTTCCAAGAAGACTTGGCTGCAATGTTTTAAATGACAGGGCGTCAGGGGCGGGTTAGAGCAATATTTGACATGTGGGGGTGGGGCGAAGGGGGCGTGGTTTATCCAAATTTGGCATACGGGTGTGAATCGAAAGGGGCATGGTTAAAGCAAATCTGACTGGTGGGGGTGGGGGGGGGGAGTTTATCCAAATTTGGCATACGGGAGTGAATGGAAGGGGGTGTGGTTAAAGCAAATCTGACTGTTGGGAGTGGGGCGAAGGGGGCGGAGTTTATCCGATTCAGATTTGTGGGGTGGGGCGAAGGGGGCGTGGTTTAACCAAATCTGACTTCAAAGGGGGACGGGGCGGATAGAGACGGGTTCTGTACTTTTCCATGATTGCAAAGCCATACTTGTACCGATGTGGTGTTTCAATAGTAGTAGGCTGCTATGCTAACTTAGTGTGGGGAAACGGAACAAAATGATATTTTCTTCATTACATAGCCATGCCAGCCCTACAAGGGATGATAGCGTGCACAGGCTGGAACTCATTCCCTCCAAGAGGATGTTGTCAGAGACGGTTGAGTGGACACGGCAGCGGGCAACCGGACGCCGCCCCTGGGTGTACGGCATCTACAACCACCACAGTCAACAGCAACAAACTTCCATTTAATACTGCATCTACAACCACCACAGTCAACAGCAACAAACTTCCATTTAATACTGCATCTACAACCACCACAGTCAACAGCAACAAACTTCCATTTAATACGGCATCTACATCCACCACAGTCAACAGCAACAAACTTCCATTTAATACTGCATCTACAACCACCACAGTCAACAGCAACAAACTTCCATTTAATACGGCATCTACATCCACCACAGTCAACAGCAACAAACTTCCATTTAATACGGCATCTACATCCACCACAGTCAACAGCAACAAACTTCCATTTAATACTGCATCTACAACCACCACAGTCAACAGCAACAAACTTCCATTTAATACTGCATCTACAACCACCACAGTCAACAGCAACAAACTTCCATTTAATACTGCATCTACAACCACCACAGTCAACAGCAACAAACTTCCATTTAATACGGCATCTACATCCACCACAGTCAACAGCAACAAACTTCCATTTAATACGGCATCTACATCCACCACAGTCAACAGCAACAAACTTCCATTTAATACGGCATCTACATCCACCACAGTCAACAGCAACAAACTTCCATTTAATACTGCATCTACAACCACCACAGTCAACAGCAACAAACTTCCATTTAATACTGCATCTACAACCACCACAGTCAACAGCAACAAACTTCCATTTAATACTGCATCTACAACCACCACAGTCAACAGCAACAAACTTCCATTTAATACGGCATCTACATCCACCACAGTCAACAGCAACAAACTTCCATTTAATACGGCATCTACATCCACCACAGTCAACAGCAACAAACTTCCATTTAATACGGCATCTACATC
Organism: Physella acuta; assembly: GCF_028476545.2. Classification (NCBI taxonomy): domain Eukaryota; kingdom Metazoa; phylum Mollusca; class Gastropoda; family Physidae; genus Physella; species Physella acuta. The sequence continues at coordinate 491,331 of NW_026731897.1, read as the reverse complement.
CACCACAGTCAACAGCAACAAACTTCCATTTAATACTGCATCTACAACCACCACAGTCAACAGCAACAAACTTCCATTTAATACGGCATCTACATCCACCACTGTCAACACCAATCAAACTTCCATTTAATACGGCATCTACAACCACCACAGTCAACAGCAACAAACTTCCATTTAATACGGCATCTACATCCACCACAGTCAACAGCAACAAACTTCCATTTAATACGGCATCTACAACCACCACAGTCAACAGCAACAAACTTCCATTTAATACTGCATCTACAACCACCACAGTCAACAGCAACAAACTTCCATTTAATACGGCATCTACATCCACCACAGTCAACAGCAACAAACTTCCATTTAATACTGCATCTACAACCACCACAGTCAACAGCAACAAACTTCCATTTAATACGGCATCTACATCCACCACTGTCAACACCAATCAAACTTTCATTTATGTTTTCTTGGCAGAATCGACTATATAAGTACTAAGCACGATTCAGAATTCAGCAAGTCGTAAATAAATATCTACTAAATAAGCAGGGTATTTTATCAACAGGAAGTTGATTAAGTTGTCGACTATATAAGCAGAATTTTTGATCAACAAGAAGTTGATTGAGATTCGAAATAACGTCGACTATATAAGCAGGATATTTGATCAACAGGAAGTTGATTGGAGTCGGTAATAAACATCGATTATATAAGCAGAATACTTAATCATCATAAAGATGATTGACATTGACTATATAAGCAAGATTTTTAATGAACAGAAATTTGATTAGCGTCGGAAATAAACATTGACTATTTAAGCAAGGTACTTGTTAAGTGAAGAGTGTATTGGGGAATGGTGGAGCACTTCGACACGTTCTAAATAAAAATCGACTATATAAGCAGGATAGTTCATTGGTAATTGGTGGAATCGATATGCAGGCGACGCTCAAGCCAAAAACTTTCAACGTATATGGAATATAAAGCTTTCTAAAACGTCTTTAAAAAATAATAAAAAAAAACACGATTAGTTTTATAACGTTTTTTGATTGTTTTTTTTTAATGTTTTTTATTGATTATCTGACGAAGATCAAATGTGAAAACTTAATTCTCTTGAATTATTTTAAGAACGTGTATTTTTTGCCGTATATTTTAATCACACGAACAAAAATAATTAATGACGATGACGCTAGAGAGAATATAATCAACACTCCTCGCCCCTCCCACTTCTCCACAGCACTCGTGTTTTTATATATTAAGGAAGATGATTCATACTCCACTCCCACCTTCTATATACACACTCTCTCTTTCCTTCATCCCCACCGTCCCCACCACCCCATTGATTTAAATTTTGGCGATATTGAATTAACAAAATATAATTCAGAATAAGAAAAACTTCTGAGAAACTTATGTGGTTATAACCCACACCCCGTCATGTCCCTAAAGATTACCCAGACCCCTATATTTCATGTAAAGTTGGCCCAGACCCCGATATGTCCAATCCCTAAACATGAATCTGACCCGACATACAATCTCCCTACAGATGACCCAGACCCCAATACCCCTACAGATGACCCAGACCCCAATATCCCATGCCTTACAAATGACCCAGACCCCAATTCCCCCCCCCCCCTCAACAAATGACCCAGTCCCCAATATCCCATGACCCAGACCCCAATATCCCATGACCCAGTCCCCAATATCCCATGATCCAGACCCCAATATCCCATGATCCAGACCCCAATATCCCATGCCCCTATAAATAACCCAGACCCCAATATCCCATGCCCCTACAAATGACCCAGACCCCAATATCCCATGCCCCTACAAATGACCCAGACCCCAATATCCCATGCCCCTACAAATAACCCAGACCCCAATATCCCATGCCCCTACAAATGACCCAGACCCCAATATCCCATGCCCCTACAAATGACCCAGACCCCAATATCCCATGCCCCTACAAATGACCCAGACCCCAATATCCCATGCCCCTACAAATGACCCAGACCCCAATATCCCATGCCCCTACAAATGACCCAGACCCCAATATCCCGTGACCCAGACCCCAATATCCCATGACCCAGACCCCAATATCCCATGACCCAGACCCCAATATCCCTGCCCCTACAAATGACCGAGACCCCAATATCCCATGACCCAGACCCCAATATCCCATGACCCAGACCCCAATATCCCATGACCCTACAAATGACCCAGACCCCAATATCCCATGACCCAGACCCCAATATCCCTGCCCCTACAAATGACCCAGACCCCAATATCCCATGACCCAGACCCCAATATCCCATGACCCAGACCCCAATATCCCATGACCCAGACCCCAATATCCCATGACCCTACAAATGACCCAGACCCCAATATCCCATGACCCTACAAATGACCCAGACCCCAATATCCCATGACCCAGACCCCAATATCCCATGACCCAGACCCCAATATCCCATGACCCAGACCCCAATATCCCATGACCCAGACCCCAATATCCCATGACCCAGACCCCAATATCCCATGACCCAGACCCCAATATCCCATGACCCAGACCCCAATATCCCATGACCCAGACCCCAATATCCCATGACCCAGACCCCAATATCCCATGACCCAGACCCCAATATCCCATGACCCAGACCCCAATATCCCATGACCCAGACCCCAATATCCCTGCCCCTACAAATGGCCCAGACCCCAATATCCCATGACCCAGACCCCAATATCCCTGCCCCTACAAATGACCCAGACCCCAATATCCCATGATCCAGACCCCAATATCCCATGCCCCTACAAATAACCCAGACCCCAATATCCCATGCCCCTACAAATAACCCAGACCCCAATATCCCATGCCCCTATAAATAACCCAGACCCCAATATCCCATGACCCAGACCCCAATATCCCATGACCCAGACCCCAATATCCCTGTCCCTACAAATGACCCAGACCCCAATATCCCATATCCCTACAAATGACCCAGACCCCTATATCCCCCACACAAATGACCCAGACCCCCCCCCCCCCCATACCCCTGTAGATGTTCTCGTGTAACTGCTAATGATAGACCAACCAAGCGTGATACAAAAAAAACGGAAGCCTCAAACAAAGCAGAACAAGTTTAAGATTTACCTCTAGAGCTGAAGACGGTTATCCCAGGTGTGAGAAAAGTTCCAGACACATAACACAGGTAAAACGTACACCGGTGAGGGCAAAGGGGGACAGGCTAGGTTGGGCTACCCCAGGCCCGAAACACACGATGATGCGGTCCAAAAAAAAAACGAATTCAAAAAGTTGTGGGATAGTAATTAATGTTGATAATTATTCCTACACACAAACTCAACTTGAACCCAAATTTCTAAACACCCCCAATGTTTTGTCTCACAGCTAGTCAAATCTAAACACAACTGAAGATAATTAAACACAACTGAACATAATTAAACACAACTGAACATAATTAAACACAACTGTTTAAAACCAATTGTCTAACTTTGTAACAGCTTTTTTTACGTAAGCCTTACTAAACGAAGTGATATATTTAAAATTAAAATAATTACTTTATCATTCTAATTACCTGTTAATAGTTATAAATCCAAGATGTATCTCCCAATTTTAGTTTTGTATATTTAACAGGAACAATGTTATAAAGAAAGTCACTTTTATCATAAAAATAAAGTTACTTATTGTAACTTTTATAAACAGTTTTCACATCAGGCTGAATATTGTGTTGAAAACAAAAACACTATAAACACAAAGCAGTACTCCAATAGTTTTAAGTAAGTTTCGGCAGTTAGATGAACCGGCAAGAGTGGTGGGAAAAAAACAGCACCAGATTCAATGTGGATGTGCCGGCAGTTTAAGCGTGTCCATGTGTTGGGGATATCCTGCGCGTGAGTTGACTGGTCCAACAATTCAAGGCGCTCACGCTGAGCTAGCAGCCGACACAAAAAAAAAAAATATTCGCGGTCCCACCAGGCGCCGACTCAACAGGGGGAAAAACTCGGTTTCTATGGCAGCCCATTCAACTGTTGCAGAGTTTAGTTACCGGTGAAAAGTATGGAATCACAACTTGGTCAAAAAAGTCTGATTGGCGATGATGCTTTGCTGCTGTGTTTTGTCTTATATTTAAAATTAAAACATAATTTAAAAATGTGCACCGACGTAGAGATTCGCCATCTTATAGAAATGTTTAAAATAGTTTAATTTTACCATTTTGATCTTGAAAATATCTAACGTATGTACAGCAATTAACAATGTGGAACTATTTAAGATGAAATGTATGATACATTTATCGATATCGGATTATTTATAACAATGTAAAGATGTTTTCGCAGTAAACGGAGTCACTGTAAACAGAAACGTTAGACTTTTCACAGCTAAGTGCCAAACAGTAAATCAATTTTAAGCTTATCATTGAAGGTCCTATAGTTTATCCGCTAAACTTTTCCACAGCAAAATGACCAATAGTATATCAATTTTAAGCTTATCACTAAAGGTCCTATAGTTTATCCGTTAAACTTTTCACAGCTAAGTGCCAAATGGTATATCAGTTTTAAGCTTATTCTTGAAGGTCCGATAGTTTATCCGTTAAACTTCTCACAGCAAAATGCCAAATAGTAAAATAGTATATCAATTTTAAGCTTCTCCTCGTAGGTCTTATAGTTAATCCGTTAAAATTTTCATAGCAACATAACGAATGGTTATTTAATTTTAACTTTTTTCTTGAAGGTCTTGTAGTTAATCCATTAGACTTCATATCAAAGTGACAAATATTTATTCAATTTTAAGCTTTTAATAGAAGGCCTTATAGTTAATCTGCAAAATACCAATGGTCAATCCATTTTCAGCCTTCCCTTGATCAAGTGTAGACCTATGACAAAGAGTTGAGTGGTACCAATTGTTGGGGGCCTCAAGTTCCTGTGTTTATAGATTCTTTATCTCCCAGACTGCTTAGACATGTGGTCTCCGCTTCCGTGGTCTCTACACCACTGGTTGTGATGGGTTGGAGTTGTGTTTCTTTCAGACTTTTTTCTGGTAGAGAGGTTGTGGGGGGGGTGACTTGAAACATTCAGAGGGGGGGTAATTTTTTTCTATACCTATAGAAGAGAGATAGACGTGTTTCTGGGGGGGGGGGGGGATAGTTGGAGCTAAATCAAGGGAAGTTTTGGAGTTAATTTACAAGGAGCTAACAATGGTGTATGGTGGGAGCTAAATCAAGAGAAGTATCGGAGCCAAATATACTGGGGAGGGTTGTTGAGGCGTAGCGAGGGGTGGCAGGATATATTTTAGTAAAGGTTAATACAGAGGATGGTTGGAGCTTAGTACTTAAGTTATTTGGCGGTTAAGCTGTTTGAAGCTTAATGAGCTGTGCGAGTTAATTACATGGATGAGGAATAGGAACCAATAAGGGAACTGTTTAAACACTACCATTTCTGTACTCTATGTTTAACAGAGGTATAGCACGTACATGTGTAAGTTGTATATGAACTAGTACAAAGATGTAGACAAAGCCACCGGTTGTGCCAGGGGGGAGGGAGGAGGGGGGGCGCACGTGCGCACGGGACGGGTAGCTTTACAATGAGTTCACAAGTTCACACGTGTGACCTCATTAGTTGAATAGAGTTGGCTGGGAAACAAGGGAAAGAACTCTTCCCCGTTCAATGATTTAGTCAGAACGTAAATGCACCGGACACACGCCGAACGGGTGGGGGTGGGGGGAGGGAGGGGTGGAGCTGTTTGCACACTGGGTACATTTATAGCCGGTTTACACGATCCCGGCTGATCTCTAACAGTGGCGCCACGTAAAACTTGAATCGTTGCTGAAATCGAAATCCGTGTTTTTAATTTGCTTTACTGCGTAAACATTTTACCGAAAACCTTAAACATCCGGTTAGTCTGACGTGTTTTTGTTTTTTACTATTTAGTTTGAGAGAGTAGGTCAACTATTTATACTGGGTTAAACTCTCGTCTCGTTTATAAACCGGTAAATGAGTTTGATTTTATGCAGATTTGAGTATGCTCCGTGTCAAAAAAATTCACCGGAAGTAGAGGCGAGGTCATTGTTTGTGATTCCATTATTCCCTGAACTGGTTCACGCCTGCGCAATGGTCGTCATATCGCGTTACCCGCCGGCCGAGCCTCCCACATTTAGCAGCAGATTGTGACTTGGTAATCAGCTGAGTCACGTGACCGATGGTGCCAAGTTCAAGCCCTAGTTTTACATCCCAACGTTAAATATAGAAACACCACAGCAAGCCCTAGTTTTACATCCCAACGTTAAATATAGAAACACCACAGGAAGCCCTAGTTTTACATCCCAGTGTTAAATTTAGAAACGCCACAGCAAGCCCTAGTTTTACATCCCAACGTTAAATAAAGAAACACCACAGCAAGCCCTAGCTTTACATCCCGAAGTTAAATATAGAAACACCACAGCAAGCCCTAGTTTTACATCCCGACGTTAAATATAGAAACACCACAGCAAGCCCTAGTTTTACATCCCGACGTTAAATATAGAAACACCACAGCAAGCCTTAGTTTTACATCCCAACGTTAAATATAGAAACACCACAGCAAGCCCTAGTTTAACATCCCAACGTTAAATATAGAAACACCACAGCAAGCCCTAGTTTAACATCCCAACGTTAAAGATAGAAACACCACAGCAAGCCCTAGTTTAACATCCCAACGTTAAAGATAAAAACACCACAGCAAGCCCTAGTTTAACATCCCAACGTTAAAGATAGAAACACCACAGCAAGCCCTAGTTTAACATCCCAACGTTAAAGATAGAAACACCACAGCAAGCCCTAGTTTAACATCCCGAAGTTAAATATAGAAACACCACAGCAAGCCCTAGTTTAACATCCCAACGTTAAATATAGAAACATCACAGCAAGCCCTAGTTTTACATCCCAACGTTAAATATAGAAACACCACAGCAAGCCCTAGTTTAACATCCCAACGTTAAAGATAGAAACACCACAGCAAGCCCTAGTTTAACATCCCAACGTTAAAGATAGAAACACTACAGCAAGCCCTAGTTTAACATCCCAACGTTAAAGATAGAAACACCACTGCAAGCCCTAGTTTTACATCCCAACGTTAAATATAGAAACACCACAGCAAGCCCTAGTTTAACATCCCAACGTTAAATATAGAAACACCACAGCAAGCCCTAGTTTTGCATCCCAACGTAAAATATAGAAACACCACAGCAAGCCCTAGTTTAACATCCCAACGTTAAATATAGAAACACAACATCAAGCCCTAGTTTTACATCCCAACGTAAAATATAGAAACACCACAGCAAGCCCTAGTTTAACATCCCAACGTAAAATATAGAAACACCACAGCAAGCCCTAGTTTAACATCCCAACGTTTAATATAGAAACACCACATCAAGCCCTAGTTTTACAACCCAACGTAAAATATAGAAACACCACAGCAAGCCCTAGTTTTACATCCCAACGTAAAATATAGAAACACCACAGCAAGCCCTAGTTTAACATCCCAACGTTAAATATAGAAACACCACATCAAGCCCTAGTTTTACAACCCAACGTAAAATATAGAAACACCACAGCAAGCCCTAGTTTTACGTCCCAGCGTTAAATATAGAAACACCACAGCAAGCCCTAGTGTTACATCCCAGCGTTAAATATAGAAACACCACAGCAAGCCCTAGTTTTACATCCCAACGTTAAATATAGAAACACCACAGCATGCTAAAAACGCAAGGCCCAAAACTAATTATTAAAAAAAAGAACATTTTTTGTTAAATCTATAAAATACTGCATTTCAATTTTTTTTAAAATTATTTTTGTCGATGGTTGGGGGGCAGAATTTCTTCCAGGCATCTCTTCGGAGCCCACCCCCCCCCCTCCCCCGAAGAAAGTCTAACGCCCCACGAAATGGAATGTATAAAGAAAATATATACTTTTAGCAGTGTCCGCCACCCCGGAAATTTTAGCCCCCCCCCCCCCCTCCCCCCGTCGAAAAAAGTCTGGAAGAAACACTGGTTGGAGGTAGATCTAAAATGTGTATTAAAATTCAGAAAACAAACTGCTTACAAATTATGATTCATTATAATTGTAATTGTTTTTGTTTTTTTTTAATTCTTCTTTAACACTGACGGTAATTGATTTTTCCTAATTACAAAACCTTCCCAGCCCCACCACCCACCCACCTACACACACAAAATAAACAGGAATACACATCCTGGAAAAGTTTTATTCGAAACAAAAAGAAAATGCTGGTCTAAAAATTACTATTCTAGACCCGGGAACAGTGGCGGAACTAGAAATAAAGGGCCACCCCGCAAAATTTTTTTTAGCCCCCCCCCCCCCTATATATATATATATATGTATATATGTATATATATATGTATTTATGGTCGGCCGTTGGGCCCCTAAATGGCGTGGCCCCCCCCCCCCCCGCATTGCGGGGTCTGGCGGCACTGTAGTTCCGCCCCTGCCCGGGAACAAGAGTCGATCTCATACCGTACAAGTAGAGCCTCAATCGCCAGCCGCTAATGTAATCGCTGGCCAGAAACTATAAAAGAAAATGGAGGGTCGCCTGACCGCGAATTGATGGTTCGATCTCTCACCATAAAACTGCCCCTGCGAATCTAAATGGACATGATCGCATGGAGGCGGATAGGAGGGATTGCCCGGTACTGGATGTGTGAGGCGATTGACTCGAAATGGTCGAAAGCCGGCTAAAATATTCGAGATTTCTAGGGTAGAGTTCAATGGTTGGATGTTCTGCTATTTCGAAATCGAATTTAATTACACTGAATATGCTCAATATATAGGCCTATATATATATATATATATATATATATATATATATATATATATATATATATATATATATATATATATATATGTATATATATATATATATATATATATATATATATGTATATATATATATGTATATATATATATATATATATATATATATATATATATATATATATATATATATATATATATATATATATATATATATATATAAAGCAATGTATGTTTGTGTGTCTGTCTGTCTGTTTGTCCTTTATGCATTACTACACCTCTCATCACATCGCCGTGAAACTTTGGGAAGTTGTTGAGAATATTCCTGGGGAGGTTTCTGCGAAAAAAAAAAATTCAAATTCGCAGGGGTGGCGCCCCGACAGGGCGCGATTTGTTTTTTTCTATATACGGTATATACAAATAAAAGTCGATTTTGGTTTGGCATCGTTCATCCGATAGCCATGAGATTTTGGGGAGTTTATTATATCACTCTAGGGAAGGGTTCTGTAAAAAAATCATTTTTAATTTCGCAAGGGCGGCGCCACGGGAGGCTCCGATTTTTCTCTGTATACGGTATATAAAAATAATAAAAGTGAATTGCAGTGACACCGTTCATCCGATAGGCATGAAACTTTGGGGAGTTCATTATAAAACTCTAGGGAAGGGTTCTGTGAAAAATCATTTTTAATTACGCAAGGGCGGCGCCACGGGAGGGTGCGATTTTTCGCTATATACGGTATATATAAATAAATGTCGATTTTGGTGCGACACCGTTATCCGATAGCCATGAGACTTTGGGGGTGTTAATTAGAACAATTCAGGGAAGAGTTCTGTAAAAAAATCCCTTTTTAATTTCGCAAGGGCGGCGCCACGGAAGGCTGCGATTTTTCTCTATATACGGTTTATAAAATTTCGGTTTCACACCGTTCATCCGTGTACCATGAAACTTTGGGGAGATGATTAGATCACTCAATGGTAGGGTTTGCAAAAAAAATATTGTTTAATATTGCAAGGGCGGCGTCCCCGGGGTGGGGGGTGGGAGCGATTTTTTTTCTCTATACACGGTTTATAAAAAATAAAACTCGGATGCGGTTCATCCGAGTACCATGAAACTTTAGGGAGTAGATGAGAATACTCCCGAGAATATTTCTGCGAAAAAAAAAACTAAAGTTTCTTATGGGCGGCGCCATATAGGGTACAACTTTCGTCAATACACGGTTTGGCGCCCAGAGTTTTAGAGCGACTATGTTGGCACTTGGCATCCGTTAATCGAGCGTCCTGTATAGCGAGTAAGGAGTACTACTATATTCAGCGGTAAAACTACAACAGGCTTATAAAAATAACTTTGTAACGCGAGGAAATCCTTCTGTACAGTTTCGTCACCTTGCGAAAGATGAAAAAATAACTGTTTGAATATGAGGAGCCTACTGTAGAGTTTCGTCACTTTGCGAATGATGTAATAAGCATCTATTATTAGACAATCCAGGCCGAAATTGAGACCGAGCATCTAATAATAGACCATTAGTAACGCTAGCAAATTGCATCAGTCACACTGATATTTAAAACACGTCAAATAATTTTTTTACGTGTTAAAGAAAAAAATCCTGATCATTTGTGTCACATTAGCGAATGACGAAATCTGCATCATTATTAACAGGATGCTATTTGGCCGATGGCGCCTGTTAGTTTTAAGGAGCCAGGGGTAGTACGCCGCGCCTATGCGGTAGTGTCATCGGGGGGAGGGTGGGGGCCCTGAGAGCGCCCCTCTACGTTCTGACACAGAGGCGGTCACCGAAGTGTGTTCTACCATATTATTTCGGTGAGTGATTAATGTACACTCAATGTTTTCATGCGGTAGTGTAGGTAAACCCGTGTCCCGATATTTATGATAGAAGCGCAGGCATTGTTTTTTTTTAAATAACTCACTTTTAGAAAAAACGGCCACGCGTCTAAGAACATATGACTGGTAACGCGTTGGTGAAATCCTTCTAATACATTTCGTCAAACTTTCTTCTATCCCCGCGGCAACGCGCGGGGGACGGGTACGCTAGTATCTATATATATAAAAAGCAATGTATGTTTGTGTGTGTGTGTGTGTGTGTCTGTGTGTCCTTTATGCATTACAACACCTCTCATCACATCGCCGTGAAACTTTGGGAAGTTGTTGAGAATATTCCTGGGGAGGTTTCTGCGAAAAAAAATATTTCAAATTCGCAGGGGTGGCGCCCCCACAGGGCGCGCTTTGTATTTTTCTATATACGGAATATAAAAATAAAAGTCGATTTTGGTTTGGCATCGTTCATCCTATAGCCATGAGACTTTGGGGAGTTCATTATACCACTCTAGGGAAGGGTTCTGTAAAAAAAATAATTTTTAATTTCGCAAGGGCGGCGCCACGGGAGGGTCCGATTTTTCACAATATACGGTATATAAAAATAATAAAAGTGAATTGCAGTGACACTATTCGTCCTATAGGCATGAAACTTTGGGGGTGTTGATTGGGACACTCTGGGGAAGGGTTCTGTAAAAAAATCATATTTAATTTCGCAAGGGCGGCGCCACAGTAGGGTTCGATTTTTCTCTATATACATTATATAAAAAAAAGTGAATTGCGGTGACACCGTTCACATGATCGCCATGAAACTTTGGGAACATGTAGAGAATATTACTGGGGAGATTTCTGCGCTAAAAACATTTTCAAATTTGCAGGGGTGGTGCCCCGGCAGGGCGCGATTTGTTTTTTCTCTTTATGCGGTATATAAAAATAATAAAAGTGAATTGAGGTGACACCGTTCACACGATCGCCATGAAACTTTGGGGAGTTCATTATAAAACTCTAGGAAAGGGTTCTGTAAAAATCATTTTTAATTTTGCAAGGGCGGCGCCACGGCAGGGTGCGATTTTTCTCTATATACGGTGTATAAAAATAAAAGTCGATTTTGGTATGACACCGTTATCCGATAGCCATGAGACTTTGAGGGAGATGATTAGAACAATTCAGGGAAGGTTTCTGTAAAAGAATAATTTTTAATTTCGCAAGGGCGGCGCCAGGGGAGGGTCCAATTTCTCTCTTTTTACGGTATATAAAAAAATAAAAGTGAATTGCAGTGACACCGTTTATCCGATAGGCATGAAACTTTGGGGAGTTCGTTATAACCCTCTAGGAAAGGGTTATGTAAAAAAATAATTTTTAATTTCGCAAGGGCGGCGCCACGGGAGGGTGCGATTTTTCTCTATATACGGTATATAAAATTTCGTTTTCACACCGTTCATCCGTGTACCATGAAACTTTGGGGAGATGATTAGATCACTCAATGGTAGGGTTCTGCAAAAAATATTGTTTTATATTGCAAGGGCGGCGCACCACCGGGGGGGGGGCGATTTTTTTTCTCTATACACGGTATATAAAAAATAAAACTCGGATGCGGTACATCCGAGTGCCATGAAACTTTAGGGAGTAGATGAGAATACTCCCGAGAATATTTCTGCGAAAAAGAAAACTAAAATTTCTTACGGGCGGCGCCATATAGGGTACAACTTTCGTCAAAACACGGTTTGGCGCCGAGTTTTTGAGCGACTAAGTTGGCACTTGGCATCCGTTAATCGAGCGTCCTGCATAGCGAGTAAGGGGTACTACTATATTCAGCGGTAAAACTACAACAGGCTTCTAAAAATAACTTTGTAACGCGAGGAAATCCTGTACAGTTTCATCACCTTGCGAAAGATGAAAAAATAACGGTTTGAATATGAGGAACCTACTTTAGAGTTTCGTCACTTTGCGAATGATGCAATAAGCATCTATTCTAAAAATAACTTTGTAACGCGAGGAAATCCTGTACAGTTTCGTCACCTTGCGAAAGATGAAAAAATAACGGTTTGAATATGAGGAACCTACTTTAGAGTTTCGTCACTTTGCGAATGATGCAATAAGCATCTATTATTAGACGATCCAGGCCGAAATTGAGACCGAGCATCTAATAATAGACCATTAGTAACGCTAGCATATTGCATCAGTCAAACTGATGTTGAAAACACGTCAAATAATTTTTGTATGTGTTAAAGAAAAAAATCCTGTTCATTTGTGTCACTTAAGCGAATGACGAAATCGGCATCATTGTTTACAGGATGCTATTTGGCACGCTGGGTTATCCTATGAGCACGATGGCGCCTGTTAGTTTTAAGGAGCCAGGGGCCTTACGCTGCGTAATCGGGGGGTGGGGGGGTGGGGGGCTCCTGAGAGCGCCCCTCTACGTCCCTGACATATGGGTGGTCACTGAAGTGTGTTCTACCTAATTATTTCGGTGAGTGATTAATATACACTCAAGATTTTCATGCGGTAGTGTAGGAAAACCCGTGTCCCGATAATTATTATCCAAGCGCAGGCAATGTTGACATTTAAATAACACAGTTTTAGAAAACAAGGTGATGCGTCTAAGAACATATGATTGGTAATGCATTGGTGATATCCTTCTAAATTATTTCGTCAGACTTTATTCTATCCCCGCGGCAACGCGCGGGGGACGGGTACGCTAGTATATATATATAGTATTGATTTCCAAGATGATGGTTACAGTCTCCAAAAACGTACGCACATAAGGAACTACAGCGGGTAACAAATTAGAGCTTTATCTGTTGGCTGGTGAGCATGTTGTTTATGTGAGAAGGTTGAACTGAAACCTACGGGGTACACCTGCAGGGTGGGGGAGGGGGGGGAGGGGGGGCTGGTTTGGTAAGACGTGGGTTACCCACAATGTGATAGGAAGTAATAGAGTTGATGGTATACTGCTAGCACCCAGTACTACACGGTGCTTGATGTTGTGATGGGATGTGTTAAAGTTGATGGTGTATTGCTATCCCAATGATGATGTTCCTTGATGTTCAACACCGGACACACCAAACAATGTAAACCATGGAAAGTAAAATACGAACCTAACTGCACATGTACAATGCGAATCAAAGCATATTGGTTAAAGTGCGAACCTACCCTATACGTTAAAATGCGAACCTAAACTATCGGTTAAAATGCGAAACTAACCTGCCGGTGCACAGAGCGGGAAACGTGGAATAAAACCTATCATCTAGCGAAGAACCTAAAACCATTAAAAATTATGTACTATGGCAACGGAAAAATCAACTGCCAGCTGAAGAAGAGATCCTCCAGAGAAAATGAAAATGTATTGGCCACACACTCAGGAAGCCTGTATCCAGCATAACAAGACAGGCCAGGATGAGGAGAGGCAGACCAAGAAAGACCTGGAGACGTGACCTGGAAGAAGACACCAAGAAGATTGGATACACCTGGAGACAGTTGGAGAGACTAGCCCAGGACAGAGACGCATGGAAAGCTCTTGTCAGCGGCCTATGTCACAGGAGGGGCAACAGGCAAACCTAACCTAACCTAGCAAAGAACAGCAGGGCTAAGGACTTACATATAGAATAACAGATGCACAAAATATTCAAGCGAAAAAGAGATACTTTAGAAGACAAACAAAACCAATAATACACATTTTGAAATGCCAGGAATATTTTGAATTCGGATTAAAAAAAAGAAATAAGATTTGATATTTGACTCGCAAGGCGTCCGCAGAAATTGTAACCCAACGCCCCGGGTGGTAAAAAAACAAGCAACATAATTACAGCGGAGAAATATTATATGCTCTAAAAGTGCTTCACGAATAAATATTTCTTAAACATTCAACAGTCGAATTAGATTTTATATAGACGAAAAAGCATTTTAATATAAGCCACATCTTTAACCGGTAAAAATTAGAATTCGATTTTAAATTAAAACTGATTTATTTTTTAACATATGAAAATTTCTGTTAAAGAACATGCAGCCTTCTAATAAAACTGTCTATCACGTCGGACGCTGATTACTTTAATGTCACATGTCATAGATTACATACTTTAATGTCATATGTACTTTATTTATATCTAAAGGATGTCTGAACATATTTTGGATCAGTTTACCGTACCACCCTAGATATAATTGTCATCTTTCTCAAAGCTGTAGAACAAATTGACGAAGGGTTTTAATGTTTCAACACTGTACTCTTCAAGTAGATATAGGCATAATGTATCAATTTACTCAGTGTTTGCTTCACGCATCTCTGCCCCCCCCCCCCCCCCCCAATAGAAAATACATGTTTTAACACTTTAACCAGTAACCCCCTTCCCCTACATCGCTCCCTAACCAACCCCCTCCCGAGAGAAAATATATTTACTTTCCCTAATGTGACGCAGATACCCATCAGAGCTGGATAAACTCTGAGACGTCTTACAGATCCAACCTTGAGACTATGGATTAGCAGTCGAGTGTTCTATACATCGACCACGTCGTCCTAGTTGACAATAGTACCGAGATAAATCAGACAAACTTGACGAAGATATGTAATCAACAATGGAACAATGGTTACAGCAATGTTTCTTCCAGACTTTTTTTTCTCCGGAGAGGGAGGAGGGACGGACACTGGTAAAAGTAATTAAAGTATATCTTTAAATAAATTTTATTTAGTGCGGGGGGGGGGAGACAAACAGCCCCCCCCCCCCACCCAAAGAGATTCTGAAAGAAACTCTGGTACATTCTTGGACAAAAATGGGTACGCATCAAGTCATTGCGATTGTCATGGAATGAAAAGAATTTAAATTCCAATGCTATGTGATAATGATTGCATATTACCCCCCCCCCCCCCCCCCCCCCAATGTTCAAGTCTTTCAACAAAGACAAGCAACTGAACAATGTAGGCCTGAACTCATACCTACCCTCACGCAACATCAGATTTTTGGTCTGCCACCCTTCCCCCCACCCACACCCGCCCCCCTCCCCACACTCCCACCTCCCCCTCACACACCCACCTCCGTCACTCACACACACAACCTCACCCCTCACACACCCGCCTCCGTCACTCACACACACTCCCACCCCCCTCACACACCCGCTTCCCCCTACAACCATTTCCGCCTACCATTTCCAAATTTATGATTCAATGCGATTACCATTAGAAAAGAACGAAATTGATCCAAAAGTAATTTAACCTGATCAATAGACACAGACCGAAGCTCTCCCCCTTTCGCCAGCCGACTCAGACTGACCTATCCGGTGACCTTCCTGTTTCTTAGAAAAGATTTAAGTAGCTTGAAAATATTTTAGCTTGGGCGGTAGACGGAGCGGGTTCAATTTCCCCTGGCTGCGTCCCAGACAAATCAATTCTTTGAATTATCTCCCTTGACGAGAGGTTTTAAAATGACGACGTTATGTGTTTACTGATAGTGTAACTGAGACGATATCATTCATTTGTAGTAGTTAACAGAGCATTGGATAATAAGTAATGGCTTTTTTTTTTTACTTTGACATAACTTTTAGACCGCGAATCTGGCCACTCCAATACAAAAGCTTATTTGGCCGTGCTAGGGAAAAGTACTTTTAATTTATTTTCTTTCTTTCTTTCTTTCATATTTTTTTATGGGGGGGGGGGGGGCATTTTTTTAAAGACCGAAAAAAGAGTAGCAACAGGGTTAAGTGTCAGGGGCGTCTCAGACTGCTTAAAGTATGGGCCATTGAGTGATGGATAACGCTTCCGGGGCGCCCACCTCCACCCTCATCCAATGATGGAGAATGGACCAGGGGCTAATTTTAGAAGTGTTTGTGGTAAAAAGTTTAGTAAACTCATGGCTTGAATTGGTTGAGTACTTGGTACATGATTAATTCTAGATGGGATTTGTTTATGTTATGTTTTGTAAACTAGATTCGTGGATTGGTTGAATACATGATTTATAGATGGGATTTGTTTTGTAAAGTTCATGCGCTAATTGCGTAGATTTTGTAAGCTATTGCAGCTTTCGCAACACATTTAATTGTCCAGTTGACCTAAGACATTTTAATTACATGACATTAAATTAGATAACAAAATGTAAACGACATTAAATTTAATATCAAAATCGATATTTTTTTTTTTACTTTAGATTATCTTAAAGGCCATTGATATGGTAAATAACTCATAACACAGAGGTTGGAGATAGTGTGTAATGGGAAAGATTTTAAGGACTTTATTTTATGGGGGATAGGTTATTTGATATTTACACCAGATAAAAAATAAATAAAAGAATAACTTTTAATAAGCAAAAAAAAAACTAACTGGACATTTCCAGGTATCTTGCAGAACGTCAACAGCGCCTCCTTGCGGTCCTGCACGCCTTGATGTTCCATGTTTCAGCTCATGGTCGCTTCACTCCCCCGGAGAACTGGCAGAGATGATCAATCACCATTAGCCTTACAGAAAGGCGACATCTATCAGTGCTTTGTCAGCATTTTACTTACGGGAACACTGCAAAAAGTGATAAGATAAACGAGGTAAGAAGAAAATGTTAAAAACTGTCTTCTTCAGTACATGCAGTGGCGGGAACATTGCAAAAAGTAAAGGACGTGGTAAAAAACTGTCTTCTCAGTAAGTAGTAAAGTTTCCTTTTCAAACCTGACGGTCTATAGGGCAGGTGAAGTAGAGTGAATAAATAGTGTGGTCAGCACTATGCCCAGCCGCCTTTACTTTCTAGTGACTTGAACCCTGATTCGAACTCGAGACTTATGGGTTAGCAGTCCAGCTCTCTACCACTAGACCACTCCGTCCCACGTCTTCTCAGTGCATTCAATGAAATTACACGAATGACTTTCTGAACAGGAAGGGTTGGACGCTGACCAATGCTATCCAATGTCAACAAGAAGTGAACCATGAGTGGCTGTCATTCGCTGAAAACCACCTGCATGCAATAAAACTGTACTCGTTGAAATCCTTTAAAACCACGAGCAGTGATGTGGTTACTTGAATCAGCACATAAACCCAATTATAAACTCGCGGGTGTTGAAATGTTCGAGTTATATATAAACAGCATGTTTCGTCTTTTCTAAAACTTCCCAAAAAGATGTGCAACGACGTGTACGATTACAATTTCCCTGTCATGATCGCCCCGCCACCGCCGTACCAAGAATTCAGCTGGGAGTCAATCACATTTCTGAGACCACTCAGCTCTATTAAAAACCTAGCATCAGTTGGTGAAAATAAAGGTTGTAAAAAAGGATACCTCACAAATAAAGAGAGCGGGATCACAACCTTAACTCGTTAACTCCAAAAACTCAGTAACACGTAGTACTGTAATAGTATAAACTTTTGCTTCCTTTAGCTGATTTGACTTGCAAGAAACAAAACCTTTACAGGCATTGAAGGAAGTAAGAGTCATCCAAATTTCGAAAAATTAAAAAAAAATTGTAAAAGACATGAACAGCTTAAAATGACGTGTGGACATCTCTAGAGCCGCTGGCTATACTGACATTAACATATCACCTTTACTTCGGTGGTGCAGTTTCTGGCAAATACGGAAGGGGTTAACGTGTAAAAAAACAACTTAAGAGTGGTGATGTGTTAGGGGATAAGCAGGAAAATAAAAATAGGCATGACAATGGGGATACAGAATTTGTTTAGATAAATCTACTTTGGTGCAGCCACATTTCTATGCAGCAAAGGATGACTGACGAGCAGGGCCGGCGCTACCTATAAGGCGAACTACGCGGTCGCTTTTTAAATAGTAGTGTATAATTTATTTTCTACTTTTTATTGCATTAGTACATAAAAGCTTGTTATTAAAACGTTTTTTTATGAATTTTTTTTCAGTAGGCCTACTTTACATGTTTTATTTACAATAGTGTTACATGACTAAAAACCATTGCGTGTCTATTGAACGTGTTGGCGCAGCTATTGAACCTGATGGCGCAGCTATTGAACGTGATGACGCGTGTGGTGTGGTTGGATAGACATGCCAACTAATTCGGTCCAAATTTTAATTAATTCATAAAAAATTAATTAGGCATCCAATTAAGTCAAATTTAGTTTCAGATTGCATTGTCTTCATGTCTTGACCCACGTGCCAACTGTGAATCGTATCGGTCAAGTAGAACTGTCCAAATTCTCACTCCTGCGTTTCGATCTAGACCAGGGGTCGTCAACCTTTTGAGACGAAAGAGCCAAAAGTTCCAATTTACAACATTATCCGGTTTTTAAAGAGCCACTAACATTTTTATGTCAATAGTATATTTGTTTACGATTATATATATATATATATATATATATATATATATATATATATATATATATATATATATATATATATATATATATAATTTAAATATATATGAAATAATCTTATTTGAATTTGTGTTGAGAGGATCTACTATGTAAGTAGGTACATGTAAGCTTAACAGATGAGCAATTTTCTATTTTTCATTTTGTTTATATTAATGCTGAAGTGATTGAATAATAGCATTGGTTTCATAACGATATTTTTCTCAGTTTTTCGTAATTAAGTAATTTGCCGCTCATCATGTATTTAACAACAAAGTATTTATTTTTCGAAACAAACCACTTCTTCAAACAAGACATAGACTGGGTTTTTCTTTCAGTTTTACACTTATCTGGTTTAGTTTCTTTGTGATATCCAATATGAAGTTGAATGTTTCAATTCGGAATGGACAATGTAATAGGAAGTACATTGAGATAGGGAGTAACTAAATATTCTAATACAATAGTGAATGTTTATTGTTTATATCTATTGTTATATCGTTAATTACCAAATGTTGCAGACTAATATTTTTATGAGTTTTGAAAAATAAAATAAAATAAGTATTAATATTTGTGCATGGAGCTGAAGGGCCGCAACTGGACACCAAAAGAGCCGCATGCGGCTCGCGAGCCGCAGATTGCCGACCCCTGAGCTAGACTGACGACTGACGATACAGGAAGTTGAGGAAGTGAGTCAAATAAAAGCTTGAAAAAAAAAAAGATCTGTACTACTAATAAATGTATGTCATCAAAATTAAAAAGAATTATTTTATAATAAAGTTACCGTTTTTAGACTTTCAATCAAAATCTACAGTTAAGTATTCAATATGTAAAATATATTGTTTTCACAAGGTTACATAGCAAATATAAAAGATTTGTTATAATTATTATGTTATGAAATTTAGAGCGTTTTATTGTGTTTTTCAAACATGTCTTAGTTACATTTGGTTAAGTTAGCTATTCTTGTGGAAGTTATTTCCCTTGAACTTGAATAAAATTTTGTTTATTTGTATTTTCAAATGGGAGATAATTCGTCGCTTAACCTTACATTCATTTCAAATTTCTGCATCTTAGGTTGACCGCTTACATATAAATATAACTTTAAGTTATTATTTGCTATTGTAAAAATTATATAGAGCAGAAGTACTAAACAAAATAGTTTGGTAGGATTTTTAGCATTATCAAGTTGAAAAACAAATACATCAGTAGCCGCTGTAGATTGCAATACTTAATGTTAGTAGATATCCCTCTCCTATAGGATTCATATATAACAATTTTAGGTTGGAATCTATAACATTTATAACCTTTTATTTTTCAAAAAACAAAAAATTGTCTCATAATCACACAATATAGAAATTTTACCATTATAACTAAAGACACTCAAGCTTAAAACAGGTAAGTTCCGTTTTGGAACTCACCTTGGGAAGACTGCAGAGAGCGCAACACTACAGGAAATTTTGTTTTTCAGTGGGTTTTTTCCAGACTTTTTTCACCCGGGAAGGGGGGGGGGGAACACTTGTAGGCGGAGAGGGGGGGGGGGAATGTCGTAAAGTACAAAGTAGGTACGTGGACTTAGCAGAAATGTCAATAAAATGTGATTACGCTTGCAAACTGGAATTGAACTTTTGAGACGAAGGAGGCGATTAAAATTTGATTTTGATGTCTACTTATAACGTGTATGCAATTGATAATAAATTAATACGTCACTTTTAATTAATTGTTTTGTTATACATATGTTTTTCACACATTTGTGTGAAAGGGGGCGTTTTAATGAGTTTTGCCTCGGGCGCTAAATAACCTGGCGCCGGCACTGCTGACGAGTTAGCTGTCTCTATAAGATTTGAATACAAATCAGTCTTAATGTTCCTTGTAACATGCAGGCAATGTCCCCAGATACTACTCCTCTACTGTTTATACTGGGCAAAACGAGTGCTCAATAACAAAGCTTGGTGAGTCTTTTGCACATGAAGATCTTTTCGCACATGCAGATCAGAAATACTGGGTTGCTGTTTGGGAACGTGCACAAATTACATAACACAAAAATGGGAAACGTGTCCTCCACAATGAGTTGAATATACTAGTTTTAGGGGAGAGATTCAGGGATCTCGACAATATGTAACTCGAACAAAGCTGTAGTGAAATGGTAAGTTAATCGTGGACGCCTTTCTTTCTTACGATTTCCAAATTTTAATTCAACATCTAGGCTTCTCACAACGATCACCCTTCACTTTGTAGATTCTTACGACCCCAGACCAAGTTTGCTACTACTACACAAACCGAGTTTAAAAAAAAACACAATTGTCATTGACAGAAATGACGCCATGTAGGATGATTAGAAACAGAGTTTCTTCCAGGCATCTCTTCGGGGGGCGAAGTCGCCCCCCCCCCCCCCCGAAATTTTTTTACCGCACCCCCGAACGAAATGAAATTTATATAATTTATATAGAAAATATATACTTTTAACAGTGTCCGCCCCCCCCCCCCCCGAACCGAAGAAAGTCTACCGCCCCCCCCCCCCCCCCCGAAAATTTCAAGTGCCCCCCCGGAGAAAAAAGTCTGGAAGAAACACTGATTAGAAACCGGTCCTCTCCGTTATATGTTTGATGTGAGAAGTCTCGGGCCCGGTTACTTGCGTGGCGTTGCTTTAACACAACTCGTCTGGTGGGAGGTGTAGGGCCAAACTCCCCGGGCCCGAAGTAACAGGGGCAGAGATGAATAAAACCGTGACCCTCTTGGATAAGCACTACAATTACTTTTCTACCCATACATTCATGTAGTTAAAGATTACAGATATATTGTTGTTCGTTGTATTGACATGCCTGGGCAGGATGGTTAAGCCACAAGACTGGATGGAGACTCCTGTTCAGAAAATATCCATTCACTCGGTCTTCTTACTAGAAACGAGAAGCATTTCCGTGGTCCTAACACCCTCAGTATCTGACCACGAGTGGGTGACGTCACCTTGGTCCACAACACCCTCGGTATCTGACCACGGTATCTGACCACGAGTGGGTGACGTCACCTTGGTACACAACACCCTCGGTGTGTCACCGCGACTGGGTGACGTCACCTTGCTTTTAATACCCCGAAAAACAAACGAGTATCAAGTGGGTTAAATGGGCAATTGTTTGTATGTAACCCTAGATCTTTCTCACGTTGAAGTCTGGCCAGAGAGACAACAATGATCCTGATAGTGATAACTATATACCTTTACAAGATACCTTTCGGCATCAATCGTTAAATTGGTAGTTAGCTTTATGTACGCAAGGCAGTGTTACGTTATTTTTATTATATCACTAATATCGCCCTTTATAATCATACAGTCAAAGAACCATATGTTTTTGTATATACAAATTATACATAGTATGATATTTCAGATACTTTTACCATTTAAACTATTAGGCACAATCTTGGGCAATATTTTATAAATAGGAATTAAGGCTTAGTGACACAAATATGTAATTTCTTATAAGATAATTATTAGGCCCATCCAAGTTCATTATTATTACTAAAGGATATCACTGAAGTTGTTTTTTTTAATTTATATTGAGCTGCCAGAGGTGTAAACTGAAAATTAAATTAGTCATAATGAGAGGCGGTTACTTAACTACACACACACATATTCACATATATATGCCTTTGTATTAATATATACATTTATTTATTTATTATATATATATATATATATATATATATATATATATATATATATATATATATATATATATATATATATACATATATACTTATGCATGTGTGTACAGGTGATACCACATAGATTGAAGGCTAGTCCTGCTAGAAAAGGTTTAGGTTAATATAGCCTGTATTTGTTATTAAGTTTGCGCAATATTTTCAAACTCAGCAGAAGAAATAATACAAAAAATATCAACAGTACTTCTAATTGATGTTGCTTGTAATAAAAACCAAAAATTAAAAACAAGAGATCTAAACCAAAATAGAAAACATAGGGCCTATATAATGTAGGCCTACAAATAAAAAACCTACTTTAACAAGTGGTGTGTCTTCTCATTCCCCCCCCCCCCCCCCCAGGACAAAAATATCTACAAGAAACCATGTTAGATACTATTTAATTAGATTATATGTTCAATAGCACTAAGACCAGAGTTTCTTCCAGGCAGGGGGGAGGGACGACAAATATCAAAGAAAGTCTACCCCCCCCCCCCCCCAATATCAAGTGCCCCCACAGAGAAAAGTCTGGAAGAAACACGGACTAAGACTAGAGAATGTAGGCCTAATCAAGTAAAAAAAGTAATGGTTAAATGCAAGCCATTTCACTTATGGCATTACCTCAACCTAATAAATGTGTATTGTATCATCACAATACCAAAGTAAATTGAAATTTGTAGATCTATCTTTAGGGCTTCCTCAACTATAGTACTAATTAGTTAGGACTACTAGATTTTACATCTATTAATCAATTAATCATACGACTCTTTTCTACAGCCTGTAGTGCAATACTTAATATTTTAAACTACTATTTGTATTAGCCTAGGCCTAATATTAATATTATTAGCTACCTAAAGACTAAACTAGCAAGTTAAGAGTAAGAGACATAAGTATTAAAATTTAATTTATTAGTCTTTTACTTTGATTCCATTAAGCCACACTCTAAAATAGTTAAAAATAGCACTCACACAATCTCAATCAACAACCTAAGCACCAACGAGAATAGTAGAAATCAAGAGGGTGTTGCGGATCTAGTAGTAGATCTAGAAGTAGATAAACCGACGTTTTAGATCTAGAATCTAGATCTAGAGATCTAGATGTTGGTCTAGACTAGATCTAGATCTAGAATTCTAGATGTCTCTAGTCTCTAGAACTAGAGTCTAGAATAGTCTAGATCATCATCTGGCTCTGCAGTCGAGTGTCACTGACCGAGACTCGATGTAGAATGTAGATCAAGATCTAGAGATCTATGTAATGTAAGTCCAATCATTTTAATAAATTATAGGCCATATAATAGCGCAATAGTATAGCCTATTTCTATTAAATTATTAATATTATTTCATTTATTTGACCATGTGAACTTGTCATTTACACTACACTAAAACTTGTCTTGTGAGTCGAGCCTGAGGAGCAGTGCTGAGTGATCATGATGTAGATCTATGTGTTTTATAATTTTATTTAGGCCCTAACCTTTAAATTTTGAACCAGCAAAGAATTGGAGTTAATTCTATTAAAACTGAATAAAAGTACACAAAAAATAACGTAAATTTGCAAGGTAAAGTTGTCACATGCCTTTCAATTAATTAAATCTAGTTTTACTATGAGGATTCAAAATTAAATTATCCGCCACTCACCTGTCTTTGTTTACATGCCACACCTGAAAAAAAATAGGTCGCAGATTTTTCTAAATTCTCATTTGAAATCTGCACATGTGTATTATTGATTTCATATTTATTACTTTTCAATCTATTTTGAAGTATTGCTGTTTATGTACATCGACTCATAATTTAGACAAATATTTTAAAATGAAATGATTATTTATATTTTAATCTCCATTGTGACTTTAGAAAATATTTCCATTTCCAATAAAACCATGACGTCAAAAGCATAATTAAAATGCTAGTATCCATATATTATTCATAACTTTAATAAAATGTATAATATTAATAAATGCAAATATGTGTGTAGTATCCAGTATTGATTCAAATGTTTTATTTTAAAAATAGTTCTCTTTAAATGATAAAACGTAGGTCTTAACCTATGATTTTTATCAACAGTATTACTGGCCTATTTGATTTTATCACATGACCATCATGAGGTGTAATGTTTATAAAAATATATGTAATCCTTACTGAATAAAATAATAAATATAATAATATGGATATTGATATGGATAGTGTCGTTTTTACCAAATAAAACTAGAATCTAGATTAGATCTATAAATGAAGGAGTTTTTGTTCTAGCCGTATTTGGAATAAAAACACAGATCTACTGTTTTTACAAGTTATCCTACCGAGCCAAAGGTAACAACAAAACAAGGTTGTTTTACGTTTTATATTTTATTTGATTCTAATATTTTTATATTAAATATCTAATCTAGATTAGATCTAGATCTAGATCTAGCTATTTGCCTATAGAAATCTAGTAGTAATAAATATTAAATAAATAGGTCTAGGCCTATATTATAATTATTAGGCCTAGTAGGCATATATTAAATAAATATAGTTACAATATAGTATAGTATAGTTTATAGTTAAGTATAGAATAGGCCTACAGATCTAATAGTAATAGATTTAGTTGCAGTTGTGTTAGGCCTATTAATTAATACATTTAATTGTATGGAGTTAGTATTTCGTTTATTAACTGTCTATTTACTATTTAGTTTAGTATTTACTATTTTACTTTTAACTCTGGTGTAGGATCTAGCTATGGAAGACACCGCAGACGATTGGTTGAAGGACCACATTTACGTAAGAAAGATTTCTGAAAATATTTTAGATCTAGAGTCTAGAATATTCTAGAGATAGGCCTGTCTATATAGTATATTGTCCATACGTTCATTTTATAGAGTGCTATATTCTGTGGATATATATATAGTTATCACTAAATTGAATCAGGCAATGATTGTTCAAAATGGTGCACTGTGCTATGCTATGAGCTACGTTAGTTTTAAAGAGCACTCTACAATACTGATACGTGACGCTGGCACATGAAATTCGTTGATTAAATTGAGCCAAGGCCATATGTCGTGTCCCTGCAGTAGTGTAATCTAGGGAACCCGAGAGCACCCTGCTATGTCCTTGACACCTGGGTGGTTGCCGAAGTGTATTTTACCTCGCTATTACTGTGAGTGATTAACGTACACTCAAGGTTTTCATACATAGGCGGTAGTGGGGGCAAACCTTTGCCCAGACAAATATGATCCTAGGATTTTCCCGCAGGCATCATTTACATTTATTAAATAACTCAGTTTTAGAAAACAAGGTCAGTCTAAGAATATAGGATTGGTAATGCATTGATGAAACCTTCTTAAAATATTGTGTCAGACTATATTCTCAGACCGCGGCATCGCACTGGAACGGGGACACTAGTTATTAATATATTACTGTAGTAGTACACTAGTGACATAGTCAACAGTTTGTCATTTTAGCATATAGTTAATATAGATTTGCACAATACATATAGTCATGGTAATATACTGGTAGCAGTGGTCTAAACAGGTATGTCTAGGAACTATGTCTATGACCATTTTCAGGATAGTGGTGCCTTTTTCAGAAATCAATTCAAATAAAATTTATAACACTTAAAAAAAAATGTTTAGAGTCATTTAGCGATGACTGGGGTTAATTGCCCCTGGGTAATGTCCAGTTCCTGTTGAACAATGTGTAAAATTTGCACCATAGAACCCCAATTGGCTTCTCTTTGATAAGTCTGTGGAATGCTTGTAGAAAGTTTGTAGTTCTCTTGCTGGCCAGCGATCTAGAACCTCTTTCTTAGGCATTTATTTTGGATTTTCATAAAAAATATACTTTTACTATTCAGACATTCATTCAGGCATCATTTTTCATTCAGAAATAATACATCTGCCATCATAAGCATCCCATTTGTCATTTAAGCTGAATTAAATTATATATATATATATATATATATATATATATATATATATATATATATATATATATATATATATATATATATATATATATATATATATATATATATATATATATATATATATATATATATATATATATATATATATATATATATATATATATATATATATATATATATATATATATACATATATATATATATATATAATATGTATATAAAAGCAGATTAGTTAACTAGTAACATTGTAACAACTGAACACTCCTTTTTTAGTCAACACATTTACTAGGCCTATGTTTTTCTACATTGAATATTATAGACAATAATAATCCTCGCTTAGTAGGTAGGCTTATATATATATTATATAAAAAATTGAAAACAAGAAAATAAGATTTTAGCTCCCTCTAAACAATGACTAATGGTTTTAAAGTTAAATTGTCTTCTATTTATTTTCTCATTTTCATCATTTATTTTCATGTATTTAAAATCATAGAATATTATAGTGTCTCCCTCTAGCAGTGCAGTTTTGACTCGTAATAAAGGATCAATAGTCCTTGTAATGACAAATTGGATAGAAAACCTCAGATGAAAATTACAAGGAATAAGCCAGTTAATCAGTTCAAAATCTTAACAAAATCTGAATTGGGAAAGAGATATGAAAGAAATTTTAAAAATAATTAGAGGCTCTAAATTTTGATTCGTTTCTAAAGACTGCTACTTCAGTACAGCATAACAAGTTATTTGTAGAACTTTTGAAAAATGTGGGTGGCTCTTCTCATTTAATTGTCTATGCACTTTACCTTATCTCCAAAACCGTTTTAAAATTTAAAAGAACAGAACAGCAGTCTGTTATCTAGTTATAGTTGTTTTTTTCTTTGCTGTATCTAATGGTTTTATTACAATTTAAATTGAGTAAAAATATCTCAAATATTAGCATTTAGCATCACTTCACTTGATAACATTGATATCCCAGGGTGTGATATAAAAGTGTTAACATCATGAAAAAATATGTTTCTTAAATGACATCTGATGTTGTCTCTAACTGCTCTTTCAAACTGATAACCATACTTATTGAAGTATCCTATTATTAAAGTATCCTAGCAATCTAATGGACAGATGAAGTAAATTTTGTTTTTAACCTTGATTTACAAAAGGATGGTGTGTCAGCACTTTGCCCAGATGCCTTTACTTTTCCCAACGTAATTGAGGTGCCCATCACAGCTCGGTGAGGTGATGGACTTCTGACACTCCTGAGCTCAAACCTATGTATGAACTCTAGACCTTCGGCCTGGTAACCAGCCGCTACCATACATAAGGGTTAAACTATTCATACCTATAGTGCAGATGATTTGTGATATTTTTACAAGTACCCATTTATGAGCCATCTACTTTTCATTTAGTTAGAATGCCTTTCTTTTACAGAATAGCATTAAATGAGTAACATCATTTTGTGTACACAGTTTTGTAATATGATTTATATTATATGCTCATGTTTTCATTCCTGGCATTTTTCAGGTTCCAGTGATTAGTGGAATAGCAGTTTTAGTAGCCATAGTAATTATTGTATATTGCTGTTGCTTCAGAAAACGAAGGTGAGACCACTCTGGAATGTCCTTTTTCTAATGTAGGCCAATGTCTTACTACTTCAGTAATCATAATCAATAATTTGTATCATGACAAAGCATGCTGAACTAATATTGAATCATTTTGATAAAAGTTTAAAGGGAAATGTATTAACCATCTGTGATACAGTGACCCAGTTTTAAGTTATTTTTAACTTTTGGGATGGTTCTTTTTAAATAGATGTTTTACATGTTGTATTATCTAAGCTTGTTTTTTAATTAAAATCAATTCCTTTTTTTTTATAGTTGATGTCATCAGTAAAAAAAATGTTTTGTTAAAAGAATTATAAATCATTTAATAATTGGAGAGACAAAGGGTAAATCACAAAATTATAGATAACAATCTAGAGCTTGCTGATATAATAATTTAATCACCCATTTGGAATGTTAACAATAAAATTCATTGCATTTACTGCACAGTGTAAGTTAAAGCCAAATTTCAAAGAAAAATAGTGCCCCTCCCAAAAAGTTCAAAGAAATTTAATTTTGTTATATGTACAGATGCTAAAAAAATTAAGTAAGAACAACTTATTAACAAGTTACTGTCTTGTCCAAAAAATATAAAAAAATTGGAGTTTCCTGTGTCCTACATCTGTTTCCATTAATCAACTCAGTTTACTTATGGCCAACTGTCACATCTTCTACCCAATTGTAACTGGGTACTAATTATGGCTGAATGAGACCATGCAGACCCTTTAATTATTCTTTAAGTTGTGTCTTCATGTAATAACCATATTCACTGAGAAGACAATTATTTAAAACGAGCCGACCTGCGGTGTATCATACGCCGCTTTTTAGTTGTTTTTTTCTACTTTTCAGTAATTCATAATTTGTGAATTCGACAGTACCAATGCTGCCACTGAAAATATTTGCTTAAAAACACTAAACCCCCCCTCCCCCCCTCCCCCCCCCCCCACGTGAAAGCAGCCTCCTCTTAGTTACCTCCTCTAAGTTTAAAATCGTTTCAAACTAAATTATCTGCCCCTAATAGCCGTCACCAAACCCGTCTCTATGATTGTAAAATGTAAACAGCGTGACCACAGCTCACCAGACAATGTGGGGGTGGGGTGGGGATGGTAGTGATAGTGATAGAGAGAAAGAGAGGGGACTGCAAGGAGGCGCTTGCAGCTTGTTTTCTAACGGCTCCCAGAAGAGAATTATATATATAGATAAATTGATGTTGGTTCAAGTAGATATTTCACAGAACAATATATAGCATTGTCCGTCAGTCAGTTTTCAAAATATTTTGATTATATTGTACTTTAACCTCATTGTCACATCAGGGTTTAACCTTATGATTTCCTGTGTTTGTTGATAGAATAAATGGCAGCCATTATGTGTACAAAAGACTGCAGCATGAAGCGGAGCTGGCCGAACAGATGAACAGAGAGAGAGAAGTTGAGCAGACTAAGGTCAGAGGTTAGTGATCCTGCTGCCCTTGTTTTTATTTGAACATATAACTTATAAGTCTAGTTGTAAAAAACTTATCAGCAACTGTACTTTGACCTTTTTTTAGCAACTTAGCTAGGGGTCGGCGTGGTCGAGTTGGTAAAGCTCGTGGTTGCTTAGCCGAAAAGTCTCGAGTTCAGACCCTCAGGCAGATGAGGCTCAATAGCTGGGGACAGCAACTCTTCTAGGAGAAATAACTCCAAAATCAAACATCAAGGAAAATAACTAGAGCCCGTTTCAATGCCCATATAAAAAATGCTAATGTTTTTCCCCGAAGAAACCTTCTCAGGAGTATTCTCATCAACTCCCCAAAGTTTAATGGGTCTCTGATGGACGGTGTCAAGACATCCGAAAACAAAGCTATAGCCGAAAGCTAATAATGAATTTAACTCTAAAACCTAGAATCAAGTTTTTCCTACAGACCTTACAGACAGCTGAAGTCAAAGTCTATTAATTTCTCCATTTTTGAATTAGATAATTAATAATAGTTTTGGAACCTAATAGAAACAAACAGTTATATCATTATAGCTGTTGTGTTTTTATTGACCTCGATATTAAATTTAGAATCAAGTTTCTCCCACTGAGCAGCTTTCTTTATTTTAAAGCAAAGCCCTGACCCATAACCTAAGTTCAAAGTTCTATTTGGATTCTTACGTGCTGTTCTTAAATTAGTAGATATATTAATATGCAACCAGTGTGTTGTTTTTTTTGTTCTGATATCTACAAAAGTCTATTTTTTTTTGTCTAGTGAGAGTTTAACAATTTAATTATGTGGAGTTTTGTCAGGTTTTTGACACAAACCTAATTTTAATGTTATTATATTCCTTCTTAACAAGTCAGCATCTGGACTATAAATATTGTTGCTCAACTATAAAACATTGTATATTCCACAGATAATTTCTACATGAGCTGCCAGTATTACTTGCGGTCTCACCCCAGCTATGTTAACATGCAGCAGTGTCGCGAACTTGGTACACTTATTTCTAATCATTTATTTCTATTTTAAATCACAAAAATGTTATCATTTTATTGATCCCCAAAAAATCATTAAAAAACCCATTTTCCAATAAAAGGGTTAGGTTATCTCCCCTGCTGTTTCAATTTTTTTTTTTTTTTAATATTAACTTTAAAATATTTCACTATCTGAAAACAAATAATTGTGTCCCTTAACCTGGACTATATCTTGTCACATTAATGTAATATTTTTTTTAAAACAAGCAGTCTTAAAATGTGGTTAAAGGTTAAAGATTACTTGCTATATGAACAATTATTAATGTGGCATTGTTTAAAGGAAAAAACATTTTTTGCACAAAATGTCTGATAAAACAATTTTTATGTTTGAAATTCAAATCATAATTTAATGAAGCTGTTGAAATAAGATGATGACAAGTTTTTTGTTCCAACAGGAAGCAGAATAAATAAGCATTGGTTCATAGTGTCTGTTGCTGGGACCAACAAAGAGCTGATGCTGAGCTGTGTTCCTGCAGAGTTTGTCACTGCTGTCCCCTTTACAAAAGCCAGCAGTAAAACTATCAAGGACCTTTTCTCTTTGCTACAGGTACTTTATTTAGAGCTATCAGCTGATTAGTAAACATGTAGTTTTTTTTTTGGGACTAGAGTCAAGTAATTTTTTTAAAGACCAGGCATGGCATATAACTAATCAACAAAGCTCAAAAGTTTTGATATGGATGATAAAATTATCTTTTGGAATCTGGCAGCCATGGGGCAGTAGAGTTCATCTGTTTCTGTGACTTTGGCAAATGAAGGGATATTGCTGTCAGCACAAACCTTGGCTGCCTTCACTTGGCTCAATGTTAGCCAGGCATCCATTAGAGCTGGGTGCATTCAGAGACAACTTATGTACTCAAGCTCAGGATCTGAACACCAGAAATATGGGTTAACAGTTGAGCTCTCTACCACCTGGCCATGCTATCCCAGCGATGAGCTGTAGGCACCAAATATGACAGCCTGGATGAGGAAGTTACCAGAACAAACACATAAGAAATTGTTATCAAATTAATTTCATCTGGATGATGATAGTAGAATAAATATAGGATAGTAGAATAAATATAGTGCAAATAAAGTATTCTTTAGATGTGATCGGCAGATTAGTTAGTTCCCCTGACTGTCAATAGGGCAGATGAAGTAGAGCTGGCCTATTTCTGTGACCTCAAAGAATTGTGTGGTCAGCACTCTGCCTAGATATCTTTACTTTCCCAAATATGAGGCAGGCAACTATTAGAGCTGGGTTGACTCAAGGAGGTCTTTCAGACTCCAGCCCAATGTGATGATGCTAAAAAAAAAGATATATTTCAAAATAGGTCAAACATGAAGTAGTTAGGAGATGGCCCTCAGTCGAGCAGAACCAAGAAGATCAAAACTCGAGATGTTCTGACTTGCAATTATGCACTCTACCATCCAACCACACTGTTCCACGATGGATAGATTAAGTAGCACTTTTTGTGGTGATATTTGCTACTTTCTTTTTGCTAATTTTTTTTTTATGTTGCAGCATCCACACATCTTTCCCATGCATGATTTTGACTTTGCTGTGGAACAGAATCTTGTGTTTGTTGTCCAGCCTGTGTCAGCCCGTGGATCACTGAAAGACATGGTCTATCAGGTAAATCAAACATCTCAGTCTACAATAATGAAATAGATTTCTAAAACCTTATAGTAATGATAAACAATCAACAAGCACTCTGGTAAAGAAGAATAGGTCTATATAACAAAGGAATAAACATGTCCTTTCTTATCAGCAGATTCCAATTTAACTAGCTCATAGCACCTGTGAGTTTTAATCATGAGTCTAAATCTCATATAGCAGATTTTCATATAATGTTCATAAAAGTCTGTAATATTTTTTTTCTATGGTATTTTTATAAAAATTTCCATTCCTTTAACAATTAATTTATTAATCAAATGGTTTTCTTTTTAAAAGTTGATGATTTAATTTATCATACATCTACAGTTTTCACACCAGAAACTTATTTTTTGCTGAATACAATTTTTGTAAGCTTTCTAAAATAAAGCTAAAAATGTAGATCAGTAAAATCAATACATATCAATGTATATTTTCTTTATAATGGATGACAATTTAACATTTCAATTTTAAAATTACTATTGCAACTTTTATTTGTTTTGTTTTTTTATCCAATAATTGTTCCATAGCAAAATTGAATCAAAGTTCATATTTTTGTCTAATATAAAGTGATGTCTGCATTCTTAACATGGACAACACAAAACTTTCTAGGGTAATTTTTAATCCTGGCATGTTGAAGTGAAATATAAAACATTGCATTATTAACAATTACGGTAATTCTATTCCACTCTTCATTATTTTAATCTAAATATAACTTCACATTTTCTTTACAGTGTCCTTATTCTGAGAATTGGTTTGAAAAATACAGAAATAAAAGTAAAGGATTACCTCTAAACCTGATCAAGCTGTATGGGAAGCAGATTCTTAATGTAAGTTTATACTGCATTTAGGGTTGCATTCCTCCATATGGTTTTGTTTGAAAATTTCTTTAATAGACTACTTTGCCAAAGTAAAAAAAATTGTAGAAATATAAATAAAATAAAACATGGGTAATAAAGATAATTCTTGCACCTTCCACATTCACTAGGAAAATAGATTTTTTTTAATTGCCAATAATTTATGTATACACTTATATAATATTGATTTATATATCTTTGGTTTAACTTTATGTTAAATTTATTTTTTTAATCGCAATGTCAATGTCTATTTAAATATTTTTGATGTGTTAAATATTGTTACATTATATTTATAGGGCATGCTATATCTGGAAGAAAAGGGCTTTCCCACACATGGTAATCTACAGAGTGGAAATGTCATGCTTCAAGATGGTATTTGCAGGTAGGAAAGTTAATGTATAGCAATTTAATAGTCTTTCCTAGATTACTGTTTTGGTGAGTTATCCTGACCATTCATTGTATACATTTTAAATCTATTTTAACCGATTACAGAATCAGCGGCTATGAAAACAAATTTATAGGAAATACTTCTAGGGTGTACACATTGGTGAAAAAGAAGTTGAAAGATGAAAACAAAGATGCGCTGGACAGTCTTTGCTTCGGTTAGTTTGCTGAAGTTTGATTTCTTTTATTTTTACTTCAACCCTCGATACTCATACAGTGAAAAAGTATTAAAAAGCTTATAATAAAATAATTAATATCTATTTCATCCCATGTTTTAAAATGTAATGGTTTTTTTTAAAAAGTTCAATAGATTAAAAGATTAAACTATTTTATGATTTTGTAATGTCTACAATGTAGAATAATGGATTGACTCAGTGAGGCCAAGAAGATTAATTAATCTTTTGTAAAAGATAATTTGCATTCTATAAAGAGTAAATAAAAAGTTACACCTAAATTGTCCCACTAAAGTTTTAGAATAAATCCTGAAGGAATTTTAAAAGTTTGCTTCTTTGTGACACAAATTTTTTTGACAAAAAAACCTTATAAAATATATTGTGCCACTGTTTATAAAACAACAGGCCATCTTCTGTTTGAGATCTCATTTGGCTATGAGTTGTCCACATCCCACCCACAACCACAGCACCTGGTCACGCAGAAAGAACCTTCTGTTATTGAGGTAAATAAATCTAATTTTAAACATTCACAGTTTGTTCTAGTTACTGAAATAGTGTTTCAGTTGTAGTATAATATAAAATAAATAGGCCTTTATTTAATTTTGATTTCTTCATAATTTAGTTATTTTGAAATATTTTACTTTCAGATTTTGAATTTCATTTTTGAAAATGAGAGCAAAAAATACCCAACAATTAGGGAGGTGAGTTTTGATTAAACTTTTTTTTTTCAAACTAATTATTTAACAAATTTTTAAAAATATTAGAGCTATCAATTTGTCTATTAATACCTAAGTTAGCTGTTAGTTATTATTTTTATAATTTGTTTAAAATTTAAATGTCTGGTAACTAGATTAGATACTTTCCTTATGATGAATTTCAGGCCTTTTTTTTTATGTTGTTTCAGATTTTTAATCACAAATTTTTCGCTGATGTCAGCATGCCTGAAATGTCTACATATAATCCAGCACAAGTAAATAAAAAAATTTGTTTGCTTTAATCTTTAAATCTTTGGCTAAAATTTATCTTAGCATTATAATTCACGCCACAGATTATTTTACTGTTAGACCTGTATTGTCTAACTATATTGAGATTTGCGTATATTTTATTATTTTTTTTTAGATTCATCTGAGTGACTCCATGAAATCTGTTCTCAAGGCTGTGAAGAAAGGGAAACCTGCCAAGGCATCTAAGCAAGCATCAACTAGGTATGTCTAGAAATCTTCCAGTAGTTTTAGTGTGTAACCCTCAATGTTAAGGTTAGGCTGGTAATACTTGGCAAATGTAGCAATACATGGCAACTGTAGCAATACTTGGCAAATGTAGCAATACTTGGCAAATGTAGCAATACTTCGTAAATGTAGCTACATTTAAGTAAGTACCTAAAAATCTCAGGACGGAGTGGTCTAGCGGTAGAGAGCTGGACTGCTAACCCGTAAGTCTCGAGTTCGAATCCGGGTTTAAGTTAGTAAACCGTACCTGAGTCCACCCAACTCTGATGGGTACCTAACTCACGTTAGGAAAAGTAAAGGCGGCTGGGCATAGTGCTGACCACACTATCTCTTCATAAGCCGAGGTCACAGAAACAAGTGAACTCTACTTCACTTGCCCCATAGACCGTCAGGTTTGAAAGGGAAACTTACCTAAAAATTTCACAATAAAATGTTGTCTTTTTATTCTAAACATATGTTAGAATTTAGAAATGATTTTGATTACTTTAATTAATCACTTAATATTTTGTTGTAATATGATCTATTATCCTCAGTTTAAAAAAAAATTATTTGCATGAATGAAATATCCTTGATACATTTTCACAGAAGGAAGAAATCCAAGACTTCAGGTAGTGCCACAGTGTCTCCAACTCCAACAAAAGATGTTGTTCAATTTACAGGTGCTGGTCCATCATATACACCACAAACAGCTCCAGCATCACCCCCTCCCCCACCACCAGCAGGGCCACCTCCCCCACCTCCACCAGCAGGTCCGCCTCCCCCTCCACCCCCGTCAGCGCCTGCTCCTTCAGCATCGTCAGGCAGGATGGCATTGCTTGGTGATATACGCAAGGGGTCAAGGTTGAAAAAAACAGTGACCAATGACCGCAGTGCACCTAAAGTCTAAGTTCCGCAGACCAAATATCTGACTATCTGCCTTGGAAGGTGCAACGCATTTAGATACAGAAAACTGTTAAAGTTTAAGTAGTCTCCAAATTGTAGGCCTGCACTAATTGTTACTTTGTTGATGCACTTAGCTGCTTTATTGAGGCTTCTGTCTGTTAATTTTGCTATGATTTTTATTATACAAAATTTTAAAATATTTTACTTTTAAAAACTCAAGATGTGCCATTTTGAATTTGTTTCTGATAGTTAAACTGCATTTTAATATATAGATAGCATTGAATATTTATAGAATTCCTTCTACTGTTATTATAATATTTATTGTCAGATAAACCATGACACCTGATTGTCTGCTTGCATTTTATTTGGTACGATGTCAGTAGTTTATTTATTTTTTTGTCCTTTTTTTATAATTTTAATGGTCATGATCTTACAATACTTACATGAATTTTCACACTGATTCTCTAAATTCTGTGTCATGTTTAGTTTGTTAATTTAAAGTAAGTTTTGTTAGGTTAGGTTACTCTGCTCATTAGGTTACTTCTTAAGTTAATTTTCTGTGTTAGGTTAAGTTATTTTGTGTTTGGTTGTTATTCTGGATTAGTCTATGTTTTTCTGTGTTAGGTTAAGTAATTGCAAGTTTGATAAAGCTATCCTATCTGTTTCTGGTTTAGTTTTATTGGTTTAGGTTATTGTGTGTGTTAAAGTTTTGGTGTTAGGCTTTTTTCTGTGTCAAGTTAGTGCATGCTAGATAAATCCACCCAAGTTTAGCTGCATCAAGTAGAAATAGATTGGTTTCTTGTATTGAAATTGTGTTTTATTCCTTGTATTTGTTATTTGTTAGCTGGAATTACTGTGATTTCTAATTATTTGGAGCTACCTCCCTTATGCTGATTATGCCTCTGTCCATGTTTGTCCCATCCTTTCAAGACAGGTTTATTTTCCAGCTGACTTGTTGCAGTGTTTTTAGGGTCATTTCTTGTGAGGAATGGACCTCCCGTTTTCAGATTTTAGCTTGATGAGTGTTACTACCTGTATTTTCTGTATACAGATGATGTAATTAGCATGACTTTTAGTTATTTCCTCTACTTAAATCTATAGCAATAATATGTTGTTGTTTTCAGTGTATATATTCAATAATATTTCAATGTATATGTTCTACATATTAGTAGAATTGAAACAGACTTATATTAAAAATTTTAATAATTTTCAAACTTTTTAATAATAGTTTTTTTAATAACCCTATATATTTATACTATATTTTTTTTAATTTTTTAAACTACCGTTCATGCATTTGTGTGTTATGTATATTCTAAAATGTAAAAAAAAATTTAGTCGCTCGACATATCCAGTATTACCAGAAAAGTCATTGTGCTCTAATTATGCAACAAAATGTTTACAATCTTTGAGTGATTGTTCCTAATACTAACTTAGATATTTGCTGTAATATTTCTGATCCACAATAAAAGTGCCATAACAGCATTAAATTATCACATCAGCAGATGAAAACAATATACTGTAAGACATCTTGTAATCAGTAGATAAACTTTAAAAAACTATGAAAACAAAGCAAAATCCCAGCGAAAGTATTACATTTTTCTATTCATTCAGTCTTTTAATCAACATTTTATTGTCACATTTTTCTTGTTAATTGTTTAATTAATGTATGCATACCTAGTCATCAGACATTAGAATTTTTATCTTGCTTTGAGATAATATACATGTGTTTAGATAGGATTTTGGGCAATTATTGTGTTTAAGTGCTTTAAATCAAAATAATTTCTTGAATATTGTAATTGTTTATAAAAATATGTTTTTAATCAATAGGATTTGGTGATGTTGCCTGTATAATTTATACTTAGAAATTATTTTCCTGTCAATCCTAAAATCAGAGTATTCTCTTTACACATGTTAATGTTTATTCTATTGATGTGTTTATAAATTTACATTTGAGTTGAGAAGTAAAACTTTTTTATATGCTATCCTATTAATACTTTACACTTCATAGTTGGTGAAAATTGCTAGGTGTATTCTAGCATTGCATTGGCTTTCTGCTATTTTGATTTTGTTTGTTCTTGTTTGTTTGATTTTGTTTCTTAAAAACAAAATGACAAAATCTCTTTATTTATACTCAAATACTCTATCCCTGTGATAAGGAGGAACCTGTAACAGTGACAATTGTAATAGAACAAATTTTGTTCTACAAACAATGAAGCAATTTTACTGTTTCTTGTGATGACTAATGACATATTTCTATACTTTAACACATTTAATTTTTTTACTTTACCTTCTTGAGTAAGTTTTTTAGGATTTTGAATTTTTTTCATCTGTAGGCTTTCATGACTTACATGTTTTGTAGTAATACACAGCAGACATATATGTGTATATAATTTTCAAAAATATAAATTTCTTTTATAAAAAATAAAATAATTAATTACAATTATGTTACAATTTCACCATGGGCAAATATATTTTACTGCAATAGTAGGCCTACGTATTGGCCATATCCTAATAATCCATGTTTTATTTTTAGAACATTTAATATTTTTTTTACTGACAGAAATATATTTTTATATGGAAGTTTAACTTTCAGTGAAAGCACAATTTGTTGTTGCTTCATCATGTGACATATGTATGCCTCATATCTACTATGTGAATATTACTCTTTTTTTTTCTTCTTGTCTCTTGAAAAATATTTTATACAAAAATCTCCTACAGCTGTTGCAATATCGTTAATTAAACTTGTGAATGTTACAAATGTTATTTTTTACTATTTCACCACTTTACCAATGTGAAACAAATGTTTGTTTTTAATAATTGTTATAATTCTTCAAAAGTTGATTTATTAAATCCATTTGTAGATCAGTCCCATAATTTTTTGTATAACTTGTCTTTATTAAAAGTTGAACTACTAACTCTAATATGACTTATTGTGATAATTCTCTAAGAGATGAGTCGTTGCTCTTTGTTGCTGCCTGTGGTGAATAATTTCATTTGATATTTTGTATTGCTTTAAAAGAATAAAACTTATATTCTATATATAATTTAAAAAAAAAAGATAATTCATTAGTAAGGGTTTGAGAAAACTGCAGTGAAAATAACAAAATCATGAAATAGTAGGAGTGAATGGGTTCTTTTCTAACAATTTAAATAGCCCTAGTTAAGTTATGTATGCAACTCTTTTTTAATAAAGGTAGTTAACTTGGATAAGAAATCCAACCAGTTTCAGTAGCAGTTGTCTCCCCAATATGTTTAGGAACAGATGTTTCATTTTAGGCCTACTAGAGAACTAATGGATATGCAAATCACCAACTGGGCACAAACTTAGAGAACTCAACAGTATTTAAAAGGAACGGTGTTTTTATAATGTTAGGTATAATGGCAAAAAATAATCTATCACACCTTCAATTTGTATTGAATTCAATAGTCTACCTAAAAAAATAGGTCGTCCTAAAATGACGGTCACGCTTTTTGACGTTTTCGACTATACACCCTCAAAATGAGATCACAGTTCAGATAGACCTACTCCACCCCCACGTCTCATGTTAGACACATTTGAGCTGATATAAATAAACAATTATAGATTTAGTTATGTACGAAATAGCGGCTTGAGTTTCAAAGATAACATCACAGTTTCTGATCACCCTCTCCCTCCGTCAAAAAAAGTCCTATTTATATAAGTTGTCTACATTTTGATTGAGTAAAATTAGTCATTTTAGTCTTTAGCCTAAATATTAGTAAATATCTAGGCCTAACCTAGACATGGATTCGAGCTTACTTTATATAGATGACGTCATCAATTTATGTTGGGATTTTCAATTTTGAAGAGTAACTATATTAGACAGGAAGTTCTTGTTGACCAGCCAAACAAATACCTTGTTGGGACTTGAGATTTTTTAATATTAGATTCTAGATCTTTATAAAAGTTTACTTTACCCTGATCTAGATCTAGACTTGATCTGTCTTTTGTTCCAAAGTAACCACTTAGAAACGCGTAAAAGTCAGTTTTAAAAGATTATGATATTATAACATAAAAATAACTAAAATTTCATACAATGAGTAAAGTCAGGTAGAGTATTTTTTTGTTTTTTTATTAGGCCTACAAAATCAGTACAATCGTTTTAGGTAGGCCTACGTAAAATCACCCGCGACTAGACTTAGTAATGTGAAAAACTGGTGACTCCTTAAATTTTAATAATTATTTCACATTTTGAGGAGGATTTATGTTTTGAAAAATACAAAAATGTTTCCTTGTTGTTTCAATTTATGACTTCAGTTCAGTCAGACAGACTATGTACTTTCCTGCTTTTAAACAATTGAATTAGGCCTACCTAAAACCTTTCAGTAATAAATGAAGACTAGCGATGTTTTCATCAGATACAACCATGCTCATTTACTATAGCAGACATCTTGTTTAAGTTTTATTTTGTTCAACTTATAGCGGAAGATACAGGGGAAGCCACTATTTTACTAATGGCTGCTGTTTATATAGCAAATCTTGCTCTCAAACACTGCTGTTTATAGTTGATTTCTGGCCAATATTGATATATATTTATCTATTGATTTTGGTTTATTATTCAGTTATCTATAAAATTTGACACAAATATTTCAAAATATACATTTCATTTATTAAAGCCTTGACAATGAGGTAACTTTTTCGTACATTACTAGCCGCGGCAGATTTTACGTACCTAAAGCGATAGATTACCCCAAAAATTAGTCTTAAACTAAGCTGATTTTTTTAGTAAGCCTATTTTTTAATTTTTATGCTTAGTGAATATTGTTGGGTTGGTGGTAGTTCTATATTTAAATTATTAAATTTTTTAGAGCTAGATCTAGTCTTACTATTAAATCTAAAATCTGAAATTACTTAGGCCTATTTAATAGCTTTAGCAAGAGAAAGTGCTTCTTGTAGATAGAGTGGGGGTTCCTAACTATCTAGTTACTAGTATTAGTATGAATTAAAATTTTCATTGAAAAACGCTGCTCTTGAGTCTACACATTAAAATGCGAGACTGTAAATTTGTAAAGAAAAATAGAAATTATTGATCGTCTATTTTGTGCCAGAAAAGTTCTTGACTTTTTTACTTTAGTTTTAATCAAGAAATACAGGATTTTATAGACTAGTAATCACAGAAGTATCTTTCTGAGAAAAATTGACACAAAGAAGTTTTAGAAGGCCCACAGATAAGAAAATCTATTTTAGCTTGAAAACAATATTTATTAGACCTATTTATCATTTAATATCTTTGTACTTAATGAAATTAAAAACATGAATGCTTAACACCAATTTAAAAAATTAACACATTTCTAAGTTTATTCTCCAATAACTTGCTGTTCTGGTCTCCTGGTTGTCTTGCAATTATCAACAACACTTACCCACTCTCCACATAAACACCACAACCTGCAGGGAGGGTGTGGTGTGCTACTTGTATACTTGTGACACAATAAATTATGGTTGCATAATTTATCATAATTTATGCACCAAAACTCAAAACAGTGATTTGAAAAGTTTAAAAACTAGACCAGTAGGCCTACCAAGTTCCCTTCAAATAGGTAGTGGGCCCACAACTTTTTCAACACAGAAACCTTGTTCTGCTAAATACTCTTTATTTCATAAATATTTTCCCAATCTTTTAAATATTTCAGTAAACCCACAGCCCTTCATTTATCAATGAATAAAAATGCAGAAACTCATGGAGTGTTCTGGAACACAAAAGGTAGGGCCTACCACAGTAAATTTTTGTTGTTAAGTTTTCATGTACTTACTGATTTGCAAACTAATTATATTAAAAACAAATTATTTTTATGCATTATTCTTTAAATCATTAGAATTCTTTATGTATGTCATTTTATTTACAAATATCTTCATTTTTGCTCCAAATATAGCAAAAAACGAGCCAAAAAAGGTAATGCATTTAATTCCTAAATTTGAAATGTTATGGTTTTTAAATGGGTCAAGATTTGTGCTCTAGTCTTAACAAGTTAAGCACTTAACACAGTTTTTCACAATTTTTTGCACACTATTTGTAAGTGAAGTTATCCTTCATCTACAAATTTTTCAGTTTGGTTATAAAACAAGAAAGATGAAACACCCTATACGGCAGCCCGATGAAGATGAAATCTATGCTAAACTTGAGGAAGAAAAGGAGGAAGAGAAAAAGAAATTCAATAAGAACAACATAGACTTCATCAGAAAAAACAAAGAAAGGTAGTCAGCTAACTCATCCCACAAGTCATTATTTTTTAAAATTATATTTTAGCTCATCATTTATCATGCATTTGATTGGATTTTTGCTGTTTTTTTTTGTTAAATTATCAGTACTTATAAGGAGCTTTCTGTTTGGATCCAAGCAGGTTAAAGGCTAAAGGTCAAGACCAGCAAGTACCACCTGGTACCACTCATATAAAGCCAGGCACCGTGACCTTGACCCAGGATCAACTGGCTGCTCTGCTAGCATCCCTAGGGAAAACAGAAGTTAAAGATGGGAAAGATAACCCATTCAAGATCAGCAT
The DNA here is from genome assembly GCF_028476545.2 of Physella acuta. NCBI lineage: Eukaryota > Metazoa > Mollusca > Gastropoda > Physidae > Physella > Physella acuta. The sequence goes on along the minus strand of NW_026731897.1, from coordinate 449,023 downwards.
TGGTAACTCACTTGCATATGGTACTGGTTTAGTAATAGTAGGCTTATAGCAATCACTGTTGATACAGAAACAGACCCTTCAATGGAAGCTATTGTACCCTTTTAAAAAATATTTAATGACAAAATTAATTTAAAATCACTTTAATATAATATTATTTTTGCCCTTATATTGCATAAAATACAACACATTTTTATACATCAAATTATTTTATTTGATACTGCTTTTTTCACTATTTCCTTTAAAACAATAAGTGATACATTTCAACATGTATAAATCTGAAAACAATTTCCAAACAATATAATAAGTCCCATTTTTTTAAGACTGTTAAAGCTTCTTAACTCTTACTTCTACTTGAGAGGGTTTGAACAGAAATTTCCATTGTGTGATCAGTTGCTTTTCTTCAACCAGATGTTTCCAAAAACAAAATTGAGGTAGAAAGACTAGCTGGTGGTAATGGTAGAGAACCAGTGCGCAATCAGGTGACAGAGAGTGATGATGAGGCTGATGTTGGAATAAATGCCCTGATTAATAGGCCTGGATCTAGAAAAATGGAAAGGAATAAAAGGTATTGTTTTTGTTTGCATGCATGCTTCAACAACTATGTTAATACTCATATTTCTTTCCACTGTTATTTAGGGAAATCAAATTTTTAATTCAAAATTTAAATAGTTTAGAATATGAACTGTTTTTTCCACTTCTTTTATTTGTGGAAATCAATTTTCTTGTTTTACAATTTAAATATTTTGTAATATTTAACCCTAAATTATTTATGAAGACTTGACAAACAAGAGCTTAGAAACATTTGTAAATCATTACTGACAAAAGGAATATGTCATAATTTTATCCTTACAGATAGAAGAAACAACTTCTGAAAACTTCAAGCATAAAATTTAGAAATGATTTAATTTTGCCATTACTTATGTAATATATTACAATTCATGGCATTCTTGAGACTGTAAGTTGTAAATAAGTCTCCTAGCTCTGAATGTAATACCAGACTCTAGTTAGGGAAAGCAAAGACAGCAAGGGATAGTGCTGACCACACCATTCTTTTATAGATTGAGCTCAAGAAACATACAAACTCTACTTCCTCTGCCTATCGATCATTAAGTCTGAAAGGGAAACTTAACTTTAAAGATTCTGTTTCTTTGCAGTGATAAGGAAAACAAGTCAATGTCTGAAGGAGCCAGACCATACCAGGCTCCAACTTACTCCCCTAGAGAGGCACCTAAGAAAGATGCTGAAGACATGCCTGAAACCATTCACTGGAAACACATGACTGTTGGGGAGAGAAAACGGCTACAGTGGGCTCGGGAGAGAGGTGTGTGTGTTTTATTTGCAGTGGATTTGTTACTTTATATATCATATCTAGCTGGCTTAAATTCATTTACACAAGTAGATTTGTCAGGATTTGTTAGTTTATGTATCACAACTCGCTAGCTTTGATTCATTTACACTTGCTGTGAAATATAAAATGTTACTTTAAAATCAATATTTTTAGCGGAGGCTGCAGAAGATTTTAGCCCCTGGGGGAGACCTGGGGGTGGGGCACCCCCTAAAAAACAAGAGGAGGTAACTTACATTAAGGACACAGGTAGAAGAATTGAAAGTCCAAATGTTGATGCCAATACCAAGCTTAAGCAGGCAAGTGCTGTTTTTATCCACAAATTTAGGGTACAATATTAAGTTTTATTGATGAATTTATTACTCAATCTCTTAGAGAAGTTTTGGAATATCCATTTAGTTTAAATGTTTGATAAACACAGTTTTTGTTTGGATTTAAACCCTTGTCTATTTTTAAATATATACTGTCTAAAACAAATAAGTTTGTTGAAGTTAATGAAACTAATTGCTTGTCTAGAAAAGTAAAACAAAAATAAAAGACTTGCAGGTATAGTCGTTTGCATCTTTTCTGCATTTGAATTATTTCCTAGACATTATTGCTCATGCTGTTTGCTGAGTGAAAAACTTTTTTTTTAATGATTTTGGATTGGAGTTGTTTTAGCTTAAATTGTTTTTATTCTAGATTGGAATGTTTTAGTTTGAATTGCTTTTATTTTGGATTTGAATGTTTTTTCTTAACGTGGTATGTTTTGGATTGGAATGTTTTTATTTGAATTATTTTTATTTTGGATTGGAATAGTATTACCTTAAATTGTTTTTATTTTGGATTGGAATAGTATTACCTTAAATTGTTTTTATTTTGGATTGGAATGTTTTTTTGCATGTTGATCACCACTGTAGGCAGCTCTTGCTGAAGAAATTGAAAAACTTCAGAAAGACATATTGGAAGCAGAGAAAAGAAAAAAAGCCAAAGAGGAAAAGATAAGAAAAGAGCTGTCTGATAAACAGAAAGAAAAGGGGGAGTTTAATGGACACACTAGTAATGTTAAGGGCAGCCAAGAGAGGGCTGATGAAAAAATTGATAGTATAAAGGCAGGTTGTTTTTTTTTCAATTAAAACTTCAAAGTCAAACTTGTAGGGGAAATAGGTTGAGATTTAAGTGTTAAACTTAAACAGCAAAGGTGATTAAGTAAATCTTTAACCAGTTATGTTGCTCAACTAATCTAAAGCATAATTTAATAATCATTAATAGTAGTCTAAAGGAATAACCAATAAACTGTGTTAACTAATCTAAAGTGTTAATGAGTAAAGTGGATTAATTAGTTAAAATGGATTAATTAATCTAAAGCATGAACCATTTTATTATCTAGTCTAAAGCATTAACCATTTTATTAGATAGCCTAAAGCATTAACCAATGAAAAGGATTTACTAATCTAAAGGGTTATGTTAATTGGATGAACTAGTTTAAAGCATTAACCAGTGGATTAACTAGTTTAATGCACTAACCTTTGGATGAACTAGTTTATAGCATTAACCAATAGATTTACTATTTGAATGCACTAACCACTATAAAATGGATAAAATGGGTTAAAACCCTATCTAGTGTGAGCACCTCTACCTTGAAGTAAACAAAGATGTTTGTTTATCTCAGCAGACTGAGAGACAAGATGATGTTTTAAGCAAGAAGGAATTGGAGAGAAGGAGATGGTTAGCTGAACTTGGTATGTTAGAAATTTCTTGTGGAAACTTTTTCTTTCTGTTAAATTTAGCTGGTTTTAGTTCAAATGTATGCACTATTGTAGTATTTTTTGTAGTTTTCTATTTTTTCACACAGCAAATGAAAGGTCCTTTATTTTAGTTGGGTAACCACAACATATACATTTTCTCCAGCATTTGTTCTAAGTTTGTTCTATAAAAGCTTTTTGTATTACTGCAACAGACAAACAAAGAGAAGAACAGCGCATGAAGAAACAGATGGAGAAAGAGCAAGACAGAACTGGGTTACATGACCAGTGGGCTGACCGCTTCATTTACCACAAAACATTTGAACAAATTTCTCCAAGATATGCCCAGTAAGCCTCATGTTGAATTTTATTTTTTTTAGAAAAAAGTTAAGTTTAGCAAAGAGTTAAGTCAGTGAACACAGTATACATAGTCAGTACTCCTGCAAAAGTGGAATATTTAGCTCTTTAAAATTTGCCTTGTCAGCAATATTCCCTGTAACCAATACCCAGCTTTGTTTGTCAAACAATGTTTACCCTGTTGAAGTGGCTTCAGGGCACCACCCTTACAAAATACAACACATTACCTTGTTGCTATGACACAATACTGCCAGCCTGTCAAAAATAAACCAAACCTGTTAAATACAAGCACAGCAATTTTAGGCTTGGGGTAATGATGTGCGGGTAGCTAATGGAAGAATGACTTGTTCACAACAGGGTTAGCCAGAAGCCTAAAGACCCAGAGCCTGGACCAGTTGTGTCTGTGGAAACTAGTGCGCCACCTGCAGCAATGAGGAGTTCAATGGTTGTTGGGGTAGGTTGAGGGGTTGGGGTAGGTTGGGGGTAGGTTGAAAGGTTGTGGTGGGTTGGGGGGTAGTTTGAGGGGTTGTGATAGGTTGGGGGTAGGTTGAAAGGTTGTGGTGGGTTGGGGGTAGTTTGAGGGGTTGTGGTGGTTTGGGGGTAGGTTGTGGAGTTGGGGTATTTTGAGGGGTTGGAGGTAGATTGTGGGGTTGTGATGGGTTGGGGGTAGTTTGAGGGGTTGTGGTAGGCTGAGGGGTTATGGTGGGTTGAGGGGTTGTAGTAGCTTCATGGTTTCTCTGGTTGTTTTGGTAGATTAAGGGTTCAGGGGTTCTATGGTTTTGAAGTAGGTTCATGGTTAGTATTGGTAATACAACCGTATTTGTATTGACCTATGTGTAAGCTATTGAATGTATTTGTATTGACCTATGTGTAAGGTATTGAATGTATTTGTATTGACCTATGTGTAAGCTATTGAATGTATTTGACCACAGACTGGGGCTCTCAATGACAAAAGGTACGACAAAACAAAAGCAGAGGAGAAGCGCAAGTGGCTGGAGGATTTAGGTAACATTTTATCTTTGGTTTACCTGTAGAGGATTTAGGTAACATTTTATCTTTTTACCTGTAGAGGATTTAGGTAATATTTTATGTTCAGTTTACCTGTAGAGGATTTAGGTAACATTTTATGTTTGGTTTACCTGTAGAGGATTTAGGTAACATTTTTTGTTCAGTTTGCCTGTAGAGGATTTAGGTAACATTTTATCTTTTTACCTGTAGAGGATTTAGGTAATATTTTATGTTCAGTTTACCTGTAGAGGATTTAGGTAACATTTTATGTTTGGTTTACCTGTAGAGGATTTAGTTAACATTTTATCTTTGGTTTACCTTTAGAGGATTTAGGTAACATTTTATCTTTGGTTTACCTGTAGAGGATTTAGGTAATATTTTATGTTCGGTTTACCTGTAGATGATTTAGGTATCATTTTATGTTCAGTTTACCTGTAGAGGATTTAGGTAACATTTTATGTTCAGTTTACATGTAGAGGATTTAGGTAACATTTTATGTTCAGTTTACCTGTAGAGGATTTAGGTAACATTTTATGTTCAGTTTACCTGTAGAGGATTTAGGTAATATTTTATCTTTGGTTTACCTGTAGAGGATTTAGGTAATATTTTATCTTCAGTTTACCTGTAGAGGATTTAGGTAATATTTTATGTTCAGTTTACCTGTAGAGGATTTAGGTAATATTTTATGTTCAGTTTACCTGTAGAGGATTTAGGTAATATTTTATGTTCAGTTTACCTGTAGAGGATTTAGGTAATATTTTATGTTCAGTTTACCTGTAGAGGATTTAGGTAATATTTTATGTTTGGTTTACCTGTAGAGGATTTAGGTAACATTTTATCTTTGGTTTACCTGTAGAGGATTTAGGTAACATTTTATCTTTGTTTTACCTGTTGAGGATTTAGGTAACATTTTATCTTCAGTTTACCTGTAGAGGATTTAGGTAACTTTTTTATCTTACCTGTACATGCTTAAACATTTGCCAGTAACACAGGCTTTAGAAAGTAAAATATGAGTGGGTCTAATTATGTGGTCTAGGTCTAGCAGCAAGACAGTCTAATACAATACTTACCACTACAATTTCTTGTGTATACTTGTGTGTTGTATACACCATTATTTATTTAAGCATTAGCAAGGTGTTAACCCAGGAATGGAATAACATGTATAACTATTAAATTATATCCATTTGTTCTGGGTGTAGAGAAACAAAGAGAGGAACAACGTCTAGCCAAGCAGGCCCAGAAAGAGAGGGAGAGACACCAAGATGATGGGGCATGGGCAGATCACTACCAGTCAGATCACAAGAAGTTGCTGCCCACACAGGAGGCCAACTCAAACCATCCTCATCCCACGAAAGGCTATGAAGCAGAGTCTAAGCTAAACGATGGGTTATGGGCTGACCCCTATCCCTCTGATCACAAAAAACTGCATCAAGCTAGGGAGGTAAATCAGACTCATCTTGGTTCACCACGAGGTGTAGAGTTGTCTCCCCAGCGAACCAGCAGTGCACCCCACACTACTAACCCAGACACCAACACTGGGAATGATGAACCGTAAGTTTCATATTTTAATAGCTAAGCTAAAAACTCTCTAAAATATGCATTTCTCAAGTCAATCTTAGCTTTTTTAAATACAGTGAAAGTTTAATGTTTTATAACTAAGCTAAAAGCTCTCTAACATGCATTTCTCAAGTCAATCTAAACTTTTTTAAAATTGTCATGTTTTATGACTAAATTTAAAATTCTCTAAAATATGCTTTTTTAAGTCAATCTGATCTTTTCAAATAAACAGTTTATTATTTCTATAGTAAAACTAACTTCTCTCCAATAAATAAATTGCCATTTGCTTTACATTTTTTAGCCAAACTTAACTTTTCTAATGAAGAGCATGAGCTTCATATGTGTTTATTTATATAATATATTTTAAAAGAATAACAAATCTGATATTAAAATAGATTATAATTTGAATCCCACAAGCTCTCCTTTGCTGAATATTGTAGATGAATATATTTAATATTCCACAGGAAATCATTTTTACGGGGTCAGAGGGCATTTTTTGACCCTGCAACTCAGAAGGAACAGGAAGAAAAGAGAAAGGCTCAGCTGGATTATCAAGTAGGTTTCAAACAATTACTGTAAAGCATTTATTGCTTGCACAAAACAGGTGGACATAAATTAGTTGTATGTTCCATGTGCCAACAGTCCAATAAACTCAGTGTATACTAATTGGTTGTGTGATTTTAAACAATTCTGTCCATAAATTAATCATTATTTAAAAAAACAATCTGGTTTGAGATTAAATATTATTGGCTATTTAATCCTCAGTAAGTATTCTAATCCACCATTTGTTAATTCTGAGTTTTTTTTGTTACAATACATGCTGGAAGTAATCTAATCCACAAATTGGGTTTTTTTTTTCTATAGGCGCAAGTTAAAGCCCAGATTGAAGAAAAAGAAAGAAAAAAGAAAGAAGAGAGAGAAAGGAAAATTCGTGAAGATATTGAAGAAGAGAGGAAACTACAGATGGAGAGGGACAAGATGAACATGCAGTCAGAATATGAGCAAAGGAAGGTCAAAGAAAGGGAGGTAAGTGGTCTTCAGGAACATCAACTCTTGTTGTCTGAAGAGTAGATTTGATTTTGATTTAGTGGTTAAACAATTGTTTAACCTGGTATCTAATGAATTATTTTAATTTAAACACTGATGAGCTTTCAAGAAGTTGTAAAAAGGATTTATTTATTTTTATCATGTTTATAGCAGGTTGATTGAACTTTTTATTGATTTATTAGGAGTTGCGACAAAAGCAAATGGCTGTGCTGAAAACAGCTATGGACGAAGCTGAAGAAAGGGCAAAAGAAGAAAAAAATACCAAGAGGATTCATCATCTCCAGCAGCAGGGCCATGACGTGTCACAGCTAAAGGCTACTTATGGAGGTATGGTGGGGGCTCCCTGTGTTGGTGGGCTCCCTGTGTGTGGGGGCTCCCTGTGTGTGTGGGCTCCCTGTGTGTGTGGGCTCCCTGTGTGTGTGGGCTCCCTGTGTGTGTGGGCTCCCTGTGTGTGTGGGCTCCCTGTGTTGGTGGGCTCCCTGTGTGTGTGGGCTCCCTGTGTTGGTGGTAGACTCCCTGTGTGTGTGGGCTCCCTGTGTGTGTGGGCTCCCTATGGTGGGAGCTCCCTGTGTGGTGGGCTCCCTGTGTGTGTGGGCTCCCTGTGTGTGTGGGCTCCCTGTGTGTGTGGGCTCCCTATGGTGGGAGCTCCCTGTGTGGTGGGCTCCCTGTGTGTGTGGGCTCCCTGTGTGTGTGGGCTCCCTATGGTGGGAGCTCCCTGTGTGGTGGGCTCCCTGTGTGTGGGCTCCCTGTGTGTGTGGGCTCCCTATGGTGGGAGCTCCCTGTGTGGTGGGCTCCCTGTGTGTGTGGGCTCCCTGTGTGTGTGGGCTCCCTATGGTGGGAGCTCCCTGTGTGTGGGCTCCCTGTGTGTGTGGGCTCCCTGTGTGTGTGGGCTCCCCGTGTGTGTGGGCTCCCTGTGTGTGTGGGCTCCCTGTGTGTGTGGGCTCCCTATGGTGGGAGCTCACTGTGTGGTGGGCTCCCTGTGTGTGTGGGCTCCCTGTGTGTGTGGGCTCCCTGTGTGATAACCTCCCCTGTGCTAACTTGGCCTATGATTAGTGTCGCAGTACTACCAGAAGTGCCACTTTATCCACTTGAGCAACAATACTGGACTGAGATTAAAAAATCTGCTTCCCTCAATACAAACTTCAAAACACACTTCCACTGGGCTACCTCATCTTAAATCAGTTCTTCAGTTCATCAAATTTTTATTGTTAAAACAACTTTTTAAGCTCTGTCAATTATGTTTTCCCCTCCTAGACTGGGACAACTCTGCTATATCAAACAATGAAGTAGCAGGTACCTCACAAGCTGGTTTCATGTTTGTTACAAATTTTATTGGTTGACACGTTTCTTTGTTGTTTTCTTTGCCATTATTTTCTTATTAAGCATTATTATCATTTTTGTTAAAATATTCTCTCATTATTCTGTAAAACCATGCAGTTTTAAGGAATTGATGTAGATGATAACTAATTTTACAGTGCTTATATATATTGATCTAGTTTGTATACATTATTAAAAAGGAAAATAAAAATAAAATTCTTGTTGTTATTACTGGTTCATGGTTATTACAAAGTAGACTTCATTGAGATATAAAAGTAATTCATTTGCATCTTAGCCCCTTATTAGTATTATATTATATTAGTCTCCTCTGTCCTGCTTGTAGGTCACTATCATGTCATATACTTGTGTATCATGTCATGTTCCATTTCCCACGGTCATGTCATATGGCTTACTGTGTCACTTGTTACTCTGTCATGACACATGTTTTACTGCCATGCCACACTTTCATGTCATTTATCACATTGTCATGTCTAAGTGTCATGTCATATTGTCACCAGTTTCCCCAAGAAAATATGACACGACCACCATCCCAGGGATGGAAGATTTGCTGACTGAACGCTTTTCTCAAAAGACGCGCCCGGCATCGCCCCCTGCATCATACAGACACCAGGAATATGAGCACAACCAAAGTTCAAGGCCATACAACAACGAGCCCTACATAGAAGACAGGGTGTTGACTCCCAGTAGGTTTAGGAGCCCCAGCAAGCCCCAGGATATCCCAGACTCACCACGGAGGGAATTTGGCACACAGACATGTGAGTTAAGATTTGAACATGAAGTTTGTTTTTTTTTAGTTTTTTTTTTAAATTAACTTTTGAAAAATAACCAGTTCGATAATAGGTTAGTACTTATATATATGAGGGACGTAGTGGTCTAGCGGTAGAGAGCTGGACTGCTAACCCGTAAGTCTCGAGTTCGAATCCGGGTTCAAGTCAGTAGACCGTCCCTGAGTCCACCCAACGCTGATGGGTACCTAACTCACGTTAGTGAGAGTAAAGGCGGTCGGGCATAGTGCTGACCACACTATCTCTTCATATGCCGAGGTCACAGAAACAAGTGAACTCTACTTCACTTTTTTTACTTTTATATATATATATATATATATATATATATATATATATATATATATATATATATATATATATATATATATATATATATATATATATATATATATATATATATATATATTCAGCCTGATACATAAATAAATGGAGAACTGGTCATCAGAAATTCAACTCTATAACACTGACATAAAGAAATATTTTATCATGATTTTCTTTTTAAACTAAAAATTTCAGTGGAGCTGAAAGATCTGAAGAAGATTCTTCAAAGTCTGCCGGATGATGTTCAGATCGAGTACAAAATGAAAGTGGAGGAGGCTCTAAAGGAGAAGATTAAAAAAGATCCAAAACGTAAAGTCCATGTTAAGAGTGCAGATGACAGCCAGAGAATGTCCAAGAAAGCAGAACCAGTCGCCAAAGCCCCGGGCAAGGAGAAAACTCTGACGCTGGGTGAACGACCTCTGTGGAACCAGAAGTCCAGGAAAACTGCTGTGAAGAAGAATTCCGAAAAAGATCCGTTCTACGCCCAAAAACGACAGGAAGCGGAGGAAAGGAGGACTAAAAGGGAAAGACAACTCCTGTACCTTCAGGAACTCAACATGACCAGAATTCCCTCCCATTCGAGGAGCCCGGGCAGGAATCAGAGGGATGCGTCGCCGGATGATGTACCGCAGGTGGAGGAGCGAGGGAGGAAACCCGCTCCGACCCGCAAACCCAAAAGTGAGAAAGCATCTGACCCCAACCGAGACACATCCCCAAACGTCTTGTCCCTGCTGAACGACAGAAGCAAATCTGCTCTCAGCAACTCTCCGCCAGTCCCGTCTGTCAAGCATCGCACCAACAGGACCGTCGACGCAGACCCCTACGCCTACACCAACAACTACCTCAGCAGCAGCCAGACTGAAAGGTACGCGGATGCCGCCATAGAGCCCAACAAAGACGATTTCCTTCCCTTCATGCGGACCACAGAAATACTCGACCCATCAAAAGCTGAAGAACCTGTAGCCATCTCACGTGAGAACTCCCGCATGGAAAGGGCCAGAAAAGCTTATTATGAAATACACCACCCAGCTAACAAGGGGAGGAAACTAGACATATACCAGGACAGAGAAAGGGAGGCAATTCTAAAGGTAAATGCATATTAAATAATTACTATTTACTTAGATGTTTTACCTGACCCTACTTATCAATGATTTCTACCTGTCTACTTATTATATTCAAGCCTTGAGTGCACACCTGGTTTGAATGTAAATATTTACCTATTTGAACTGTTCTAAATCACCATCTTTTACACCTGCATAACCACCTTTGATGTATCCTCTTTCATTGACATTAATCTTTACTTGCACTTTTATTTAAAACGTGTTACATTTCACCTAAGTATCCTATCCTGCATATAAATTTGTGGCCATGTTTAGTATGGCACATATTTGCTTAGAACAAATATTCATGTAGGTCTTGTATGTTTTTACCAACATTTTGTATAAGCAAGATACAACAAACCCCAGCCTTTTATATTTTATTATGTTCATTTTCTTTGTTTCTTAAACACTAGTCTATATTTTATATCTGATATTATATCTTATTACTGTAAGAATGTATTTCTAAGTTAGTAATTAGTATTTAGCCACAGATAATTACTGTATTACTGCCAAAGTTTATTCCTTATATGTCAGTTTTGAATCTTTATATTTTGACCAGAAATCATCATCTACTGTAAATGTTTATTTTTTAGGGGCCACAAAACCAGTTAACAAACCCAGGGTTAGTGCTAGATCATCCCACAGCAAGACAGGACATGATTCTACAACAGCTGTCATCTCTCAAGAAGGTTAGTGTCATTTGTATGGTCTATAGAAATGTCATTTGTATGGTCTATAGAAATATCATTTGCATGGTCTATAGAAATGACATTTGCATGGTCTATAGAAATGTCATTTGTATGGTCTATAGAAATGTCATTTGTATGGTCTATAGAAAGGTCATTTGTATGGTCTATAGAAATGTCATTTGTATGGTCTATTTGAAAAGTCATTTGTATGGTCTGTAGAAATGTCATTTGTATGGTCTATAGAAATGTCATTTGTATGGTCTATAGAAATGTCATTTGTATGGTCTATAGAAATGACATTTGCATGGTCTATAGAAATGTCATTTGTATGGTCTATTTGAAAGGTCATTTGTATGGTCTATAGAAATGTCATTTGTATGGTCTATAGAAAGGTCATTTGTATGGTCTATAGAAATGTCATTTGTATGGTCTATAGAAATATCATTTGCATGGTCTATAGAAATGTCATTTGTATGGTCTATAGAAATGTCATTTGTATGGTCTATAGAAATGTCATTTGTATGGTCTATAGAAATGACATTTGCATGGTCTATAGAAATGTCATTTGTATGGTCTATTTGAAAGGTCATTTGTATGGTCTATAGAAATGTCATTTGTATGGTCTATAGAAAGGTCATTTGTATGGTCTATAGAAATGTCATTTGTATGGTCTATAGAAATATCATTTGCATGGTCTATAGAAATGTCATTTGTATGGTCTATAGAAATGTCATTTGTATGGTCTATAGAAATGTCATTTGTATGGTCTATAGAAAGGTCATTTGTATGGTCTATAGAAATGTCATTTGTATGGTCTATAGAAAGGTCATTTGTATGGTCTATAGAAATGTCATTTGTATGGTCTATAGAAATGTCATTTGTATGGTCTATAGAAATGGCATTTGTATGGTCCATAGAGAGGTCATTTGTATGGTCTATAGAAATGTCATTTGTATGGTCTGTAGAAATGTCATTTGTATGGTCTATAGAAATGACATTTGTATGGTCTATAGAAATGTCATTTGTATGGTCTATAGAAATGTCATTTGTATGGTCTATAGAAATGGCATTTGTATGGTCTATAGAAATGGCATTTGTATGGTCCATAGAGAGGTCATTTGTATGGTCTATAGAAATGTCATTTGTATGGTCTGTAGAAATGTCATTTGTATGGTCTATAGAAATGACATTTGTATGGTCTATAGAAATGTCATTTGTATGGTCTATAGAAATGGCATCTGTATGGTCCATAGAGAGGTCATTTGTATGATCTGTGGAAATGTCCCGTAGAAAGGTTATTCATATATTGTATTTAAATGTCATGTGGCCTATTGAAATGTCATCAGAATAAGTAAGTACCCTTTTCAACCTTACATTCCGTGGGGCAGATTAGGTAGAGTTAACCTATTTAATTGACCTCAGCCTATGAAGGGATAGTGTGGTCAGCACTGTGCCCAACCACCTTTTCTTTCCCTAACGTGAGTCAGGTACCCATCAGAGCTGGGTGGACTCAGGGATATCCTGGAGACTTTAGTTAACATTTCTGTAGAAATTACTTTTGTATTGTCTGTACAAACATCTTGTTGTAATGTCATGTGTAATAATGTCATTTTTAAATGTCCACATCTTGTTGTAATGTCATGTGTAATAATGTCATTTTTAAATGTCCACATCTTGTTGAAATGTCATGTGTAGTAATGTCATTTTTAAAATGTCTTAATTATTTTCTGGAAAAATGTCATGTGGTTATTGTTGATTGAAATGCCATGTTTGCTGTCATATTAAAATGTCAAACAGAATCTCATGCATAAGATGTGTTAAAAACAAAATCTGATATTTTTTTACTTTATCGTTAGACGTTGATGCAGCGGCAGAAAGAACTAGAAGACTACATGATGCCAGACTACGACCAGGAAACAGCCAGGGGGTAAAGCAGTGGTGTACAGCGGACTCTACACAAACTCAACTGAATACCAGGCCAAAATACCACATAAAACTTGTGTGCATTGTGTTATACTCATGTATGGAATTATACTGAAAACATAACTATAAAAAAATTAAATTATTGAAAAATGTAAATTAAAACACTGAGGTAATTGTTATTATTGAACATTAATATTTTTAGCTGTACATATATTTATATATATATATATATATATTTTTCTATATTATTTTTATTAAATTATACCCCAAAACAGAAACCGCTCTTGATTTAAAGTCTTTTCCTTGGATCAATCAATGTATGAACACAGTTGTTGTGAGCCCCTCGAAATGTCACACTTCATTATTTTGATGATTCAGAGATTATGTTATTGTATATGTTCTTCTTCCGTACAGTTATACCATTGCCAAACATAGAAGATCTGATGATACTATTGATGTATTGTATACCGTAAATTTTAATGTTGAACAAAGTTGCGTTACATTTGAATGAATAGGCCTACCTTACTATGTTAAGTTTTGTTACCTCCCAAAAATTGTAGTTGAATAGAAATACATTTTCTCATTTTTTATAACTTACCTTCTTAATTAGATGGAAAATAACTAAGCGTTAAAATGGTCTATTTTTAGATTTCTCTTAACTGCTACTGATGAAGAACTGACCAATATAAAAAAAAAGTGGTAATAGAATTTTTACAGAATATATTTTTACAGTTTACCAACCTATCTTTATATTTCTCAGGTGACCACATTAAAAAATTAAATTCTAAACACAGAGTCAAAAACTAAATGATACATAAGGAAACAAACAAGACCTGATAGCAGCCATGTTTTGTTTCTTTACTTACTTTTATATACTGTTATGATAACTGGGGATTGGCCAAACAGGCAGTTTGTAAAACTGTTAATCTTCGCTTACCTGGCAAAGTGGAGCAGCTTCTAGGGCAGTAATAGATGCCCTTTATTCAAGGGGAATAAAAAGGCATCCATTACAGGGGAGCTAATCATGCCTCTACTGCATGAGGTCTACAGATTACCTGCCCTAACTTTTGGCAGATATTTTCTAGCTCTGATTTAAAAACTGTATACCCTTTAATAAAATGTGTAAAATAAACTGGAGACAAGAGATGTGTTAGCCTAAAGAAATTTTTTACTGTGATATTTTTGACATTTTTGTATATGCTGTGCCTTCTGGTACAATTTTATTAGCATACAGGTATAAACTCATTAAATATCAAAAGGTGTTTGTGAGGTGTATTTTTTAATCTCAAGAGATTTTATTATTTTAAGTTTTATCGTAATGATTGAAATACATGGCTGGTAACCTCATATTACTTAAATAGTATTTGGTGCCCAATGAATACGTGTCATTGACCCCAGTGTGGCCCTTGCCCACTGACATTACATTGGTGTCTCTAGTGCTATGGCACAAATCCCAGAGGCGCAAGAGATTAGGCAAAGAGATGGGTTGGTCATATGTTGAGAAAACTGGCGGGATCAACAAGGATCAAGAAAAAGTGAGAGACCCTAAAAGACCTGGTATAGAGAAATTTAAAAGGATTAAAAATTATTAGAGAAAAATTGGGAAAATAGAAACGACTGAAAAGTGTTGAATAAGAAATGCTATAGCAATTTTAAATATTTTTGTTTTGAGCATTTTTTATTCACCCTAAATGATGTATCAGGAATCTGAAAAATAAATCAAGGCATTAGAAATAATATGATTGTTAAATCATTTCTTGGATTGACCATGGGTGTATGAGGTTGTCAAATAGTGCATTTAAAAAAAAATTAAAATTCATTTAGTGTTAGTACTTTTAGTCATTACTTTGAAATATAGGACATTTTGACCATAAATAATCAATTGTGACGTTTTCGTTAAGATCAATCGAGTAAAAATAGTAATGTAGATTATTTTTTTTAATTATGTCCCCTTAATTAAGGGAAACAACTCGATAATTTAGAAAGAATCAATTTGAATGAGGAGGCTTAAGTGTAACGTTAAGCGAGCTTGAGAAAACTGGGGGGGGGGGGGGGGGAGCACCTCTGCCGATAACGGCTGCATGCAGAAACATCAAGCAAGCCAAAACTGGCCTTGGTCTAGAAAAGTCTAGACAAGATTGACTCATGATCTAGATTCAAATGGCAACATTGTGTACTTTAATGAAGGCCTTCGTGTTGAGTACAAAATATTGGTCTAAAACCACCTTCAAAGTGGATACTTAACAAATGTTACACATGCACAGAAAATGTCGCTCACTCTCATGCACATAATAACACGTTTAGCCCTGAAGACGCCAAACAGATCTGGTAGTCATGGCAACAATCTGGGCAATTTGCATTTCTATGAATAAATCATTTTCGTTACCCTAATTTTTTGAGATCTCAGAAAAAAAACTATTCAACATAACAGCCACCGAGCCTCTCGCTAACCATTTTATACCAGCTCTACAAGATCCAAGTGACAGGAAATTGATGATGGGGACTACACACGCAGATAGTACGAAGTGAGTTTTTTAACATTACTGCAAAGAACGCTGACAATTGTGGCCAGAGCGGTTTAACAACACAAAGCCAAACGTAATTTATTTTTTTGACTCAAATAAACTGGACTTATGGTAAAATCGAAATTGTTGATATTTGACTCAAAATATCATTTACTTTAGCTGTTTTTGCTTATTTATTTTACGTACAAAAAAGTTTGAACTTAATTATAGCGGGTTTTTTTTTAAAGATTACATCGAACTTTTTATCTAAGTAACTAAAATGCGCAATTAACAGAAAAAGGCCTAGACTATATAGCTAATGAAAAATTATAAAATATAACCTTATCGCTTAAGCATATTTTACAAATTTCCAGTATTTATATGGCTGTATTTAAATTTTAGCCTACACATAGACCTAGTAGTTTTCAAATTTAAACAAAACAAGTATAAAAAACTATACTACTGCAACTTCTAAATTTACTATATTTAAGAAAATAATAATATGTACGATAGACTGATATATAATGACCTAATATTTTCTTTAAATAAACACTCTATGTAGTGATGACCACACTATCGCCCTCTGTGCCGAGGTCATTGAAGTAGATCAACACTACTTCATCTGCCCCATATGTATTGGGCACGAACGGGAAATATTATGACATCCCTTTACAAGAGTATCCGCTCCTTATTAACTTATGTCTGGTCTCTAGAATTTGCAAACGATATTCTTGAATTGCGGCTCACCAAACTAATCGAGTTATCTACCTAGTTTTTGTTAGATAATATAGTATTTATTTAGATTTAAATTTAATAATTACTTTAAATTAAGCCTACTTGATGCTCCCTGACAACATACTTCTCCCTGCCTTCTCCAATAGTTACATCCCCTCTCCACAGTCCATAAATAGCTGTTTTGTTGTCAGAGTCCTAACAACTTTCCTGGTGCATCTTTCAGAGGCGTAGCGACTTATTCCGGCGCCTGGGGGGAATATATGATTTGTGCCACATAGAAGAAAAAAAGCCCCCCCCCCCCCCCACCTTCCCCCGTTTCACTTTTCACTATCACTTAACAGCTGTTATTATGCTGTCACAAAATTGAACGCAGTTAAGTTAGTCAGTAAAGCCAAGCAGTAGTCTATATGTATCATTCAGTAATGCAGCCCAGAATGTTTTTTTTTTCAATTATTCTTTTTACCTCGTTTGGCAACCCCCCTCCCCCCTTTAGAGTCGGCACACGGGGCGGTCGCCCCACCCGCCCTCCTCTAGCTACGCCTCTGGCATCTAGTACCCACAACCCACGGTCCCCTCCCATCTCTCCCACCTCCATTCTTGGTGTGGGTCTATGCAAATATGGACTGCGGTTTGTTCCACAAAGCAACACATAGCAGTTTGTCGTGTAGACGCACACAACATGGCCACTCAGTGGGTAGCCAGGAATTGATCATGGGAGGGGTTCGAAAATACGTATATAATCATATATATATATATATATATAGGGGTCCATGGGAGGGGTTATAACCCCCCTAACACCCCCCCCCCCCTTCTTGCATACGCCACTGTGGCCAGTTTGCAGACCCACACAATTTTTTACAACCCAAAATCAGAACACGCTGTCGACGCCCAATGTTAACTCGGTACATATTATAGAAAAAAATATTCAGTTTTTTTTTTTTTGCCTGAAATATTAAAGATTTACAAAAGTAAAAAAAAATTGTTTGAAAAATAATGTGTAAAATGTGTAAATGTGTTATGTATGTTTGTGTGTGTGTGTTTTGTGACCAAAAGAGAAACTGGTTAAAAAAAACTAGTCTTTACGTTGGACATCAAAAAATGATTTGTAGACTAGAATCTAGTTCAAAGATATAAATTTCTCAAGGGTGAGAAAGCGTTCGCCTCGCTCAGTTTTCCCGTCCAAGTTTTGTATTCTATCTGGGACGAATCAAACCAATTTTTTTTTTTATTCCCGTCTGAGAGCACTAAGGGGGTTTATTCAAAGGGGGACATAACCCATGAATGTCAAGATCGTTTGGCTTTTATTTTTCTTATTGCAAAAATGCTACGACGGGCGGCGGTGTGGCAGACTGGAGTACCGAGAAATTTTCCAAATAAAAATAACATCCAGAACTTTCTTTAAAATACCTGTGTTGTGTTGTGTCTACACTCGGGCTCATTAAGGTATTTAATATTTTTTTTCAATCACCATTTTTTTATATTAATTCAAAGCTTCAAACGCAATTTTGACAAACCTGTTAACTAAAGTCAAGAATTAAAAAAAAAAACAAGAATAAAAAAATGTCAAGCAAATATTTTCCACCACATTTTAAAACAAGTTTCACGTAAGTTTAAATTAGCCCTAGCGGCATACCACGTCTTCCCCCACAGCGGAAACCGGTAATAGAAATCAGGCCGAGCAGTGAAAGGCTATTGTCTAGGTGGCCAGATTTTTGTCATGTAGCTGCCGAAATTCTAAGGCCGAGCTAATCCTAGAGATTTTTGTAACGTGGGAACCACGATGAGACTTTTACTTTCGTGTAGTACAATGATTAGAACACAGCGAATACACATTTCAACAGTTATGTACCTTAAATCAAATTTTGCTTGGAATTTTGTAAACAAAAATTAAATTAAAACCTTTATGTTTAAAAGGTAGTCTCCCCTGTAATGTGATTACCTCCCATGTTGATAATTCCCTAGTTTAATCATGAGATGAAAACGGTATCACCGTGTCATTTCTGCTAACTCTAACGACTGAATTCCCCCAGCAGATAGCCGCCACAGCGGTCGTGGACAAATGATTAGTTCCGGCTAATTAAGTAATGACAAGATGAAACCCAAGGTGCAATTCGTTCTGTTGGTACTTCTGCTGGAATTAACTCACGTGGAAGGTAAACACATTTTTCTTTCATACTTTGGTACTTCATACTAACCTATACACTAACACACACACACACACACACACACACACACCTTAAATCATTACTTTAAGACAAGCACTGAACACACACAACTATGCCTTCAGTCTAACAAGAGCAGTAAACACACACACACACTCACACACGTACATCTATACCTTTAGTTTAAAACAAGCAATAAATACACACACATCTATACCTTTAGTTTAAAACAAGCAATAAATACACACACATCTATACCTTTAGTTTAAAACAAGCAATAAATACACACACATCTATACCTTTAGTTTAAAACAAGCAATAAATACACACACATCTATACCTTTAGTTTAAAACAAGCAATAAATACACACACATCTATACCTTTAGTTTAAAACAAGCAATAAATACACACACATCTATACCTTTAGTTTAAAACAAGCAATAAATACACACAGACCTAAGAAATGCACTATTCATCACAAAAACTCTCATGCCTAGAGGTACATCGTTGCCGCTCTTCGGGTCTGTTTTTTATATTTCATCCCAAATCAAATCTGTACACACTACAACAGCAACATTTATTGTACAACAAATATGCTGAGAAAAAAATAATTAAAATACACCGTGAGACTTTGACAGACACACATAAAGTCAGGCTTACAAATACACTCAGACACATAAAGTCAGGCTTACAAATACACTCAGCCACACATAAAGTCAGGCTTACAAATACACTCAGCCACACATAAAGTCAGACTGACAAATACATTCAGACACACATAAAGTCACACTGACAAATACACTCAGACACACATAAAGTCAGACAAATAGCCTACACTCAGACACACATAAAACGAAACTTGGACATACACAGACACACATAAAGTGAAACTTTGACACATATACTAAGACACGCATACAGTGAGACTTTAGCACACAGTGTTGTATAAGACAACATACTCCAACACATATAAAGTGAGCCTTTGACTTCCACCTAGCATAGAAAGTGGTGTGAAGGGGCGTCGATCCCTTCACAAAGCACGCTGACGCTAATGTTGACAAAAGAGCATTTTGTACCTTTTAAAACTCGATCGCTTTCACACGGCGTCAAGATGGTGTTTGCACACCTCGGGGTGGTTCCGCTTGGTCGAGTTCGGTGGATGATCGAAGACGCTAGTGGTGGAGTTGTTGTGGAGGGTTTCTTGGTGGATTATTGGTGGAATTTTCGCGGGTGGTGGGTCTGGTTGTTTACATATTGGTGGAGCACTGGTTGCGTGCTTTAGTGTGAAGGATTGGTGGGTAACTTTTCGGTGGAATATTGGTGGAATATTGGTTGGTGGTATTGGGGGGGGGTCTATTTCATATTGTTGAAGCATTTTTCATAATATGTGAAGCATTTATGGATACCTTTTTGTTGGATGCAAAGATTATTTGATTTTTATCAAGGGTTTATTTGCGAAGGTCAGGCGGGAGATATTTCTGTGTGAAGTAGCTTCGGAGGGCTAATTAGTGTATTGTGAATTAACAGCTAATTAGTGCTGTAGAGATAAAGTGATAATTGTTTTAGTGCTGGGCAGTTAGTGATGGGAGAGTTGATGCTGTACGACCGGACTTGTTTTGATAGATAAATGTTGAGAAAGTTAAAATAATTTTGACAAATAAAATGTTATGACAGATGACTTGTTTTGATGATAACACGTTTTGGCAGAGAAAATGTTTTGAAAGATCAAGAATGCATACAGACTTTTAAGATTTACCCCCCCCCCCCCTTATGTACATCGTATTTTGTCTGACGGCCTGGAGTCAGTTCATTTATTTACTGTTGTTTTTAATGTTTGTCTTTGTGGAGCTAACATGTGGAAGATTAGTGGAGGAATTTTTGGTGGATTGTTGGTGGAGGTTTTGTTGGTGTCAGGTGTCTTCTTGTGGGTATGAATGTGTACAGTGGATGCAGTCCGTGTCTTAGTGCCACGGCTAGTTAAAGGGTGGGGGCACACTTTATGACAGTGGAGAGGGTGCCGGGTAAGGTATTTTTTAAAGAACAAAACTGATGAAAATTATGTTAATTTTAGTTTAAAGTTGTGGTTAGTTTAGGTTAGGATTATGGTTAATATAGAAGTGGGAATTGTGAAGGGAATGTGTTGTGTCGTTTTGGCATTTTGTGACGTAGTCTGATTGCGATGATATGGTTCGGTGTGAAGTGGTTGGGTTGGTGTGGGGGGGGGGGGGGAGGGTTGTTGTTGGGTTTGTGACTGGGTTGGTGACTGGCTAAAAAATCGGGTGAGTAATTAAATATATTTTTTTTACTTTCCTCCCCCCCCCCCCCCCAACAGTGAAACTCTTCTGTTTTCGGAAATTGAAAAAACGTAACACCTGCGGTGGTTTTGTCAAGAGAGCAGACTACACCGACCTCGAGTCGTGTTGTACTGGTAAAGGTCAAGGATTCGCTGAAAGGAAGGTTCGTATTGCCCCAGTTCAAACTGCCAGTTTACATAATAAGTTATTTATACTGCACGTTTCCCAGCTGTTGTCGAAACCTTTATACAAAGCCCTAATGTGTTTAGATGTTCATAAACTTTATACATAACCCTAATGTGTTTAGATGTTCATAAACTTTATACACAGCCCTAATGTGTTTGCAATTTTCCCCCTATTTATTCGGCTAAGGAACAACATTAGATTAATGTCCAAACGCGGAATTTAATTCACTGTTTAGCAAGGCCAGGCATGAGTTGTTTTAGACTCTAGCCCCAGTCCGTTCACCCACCCACCCCCACCGTCACCTCCACCCCCACCCTCATCATCACCTCCATCTCCACCCCCACCACCACACTATTTTGATTTGTCCGCTTTCCCCTGTCATAACACTGACCAAACCGGTCCGTCCAATCCACAAAACAAGCATACGACAAGAATGGTCGGGAATTAATGAGATAATTAATCAAGGAGCTCAAAATAACAAATGAAATACATGTTATGAATTGACAATTTTTTAAAAATATGTGCCGGTGTCATGAATATTTAACTTTTAATAACTTTTATTACTGGCGTTTAATTTTTAATCGTTTCTTTTTCTGTAGACTTAAAGTATAAATTTTAATTTTTTTAAAACAATTTTTTAACTTAATGTGCAGATCACACGATAAAATAACGAGATTGTGGAGAGAGGGGCGGGGCATGTATAAATATGGTCACTTGTCTAGTGAGGAATTGTGACAGTCATACACTCAGCACACTTTGTTACAAAAACCCGAGTTACCTGACTTTGGTGGTGCTGACTTTGGTGGTGCTGACTTTGGTGGTGCTGACTTTGGTGGTGCTGACGTTGGTGGTGCTGACTTTGATCGTGCTGACTTTGATCGTGCTGACTTTGATCGTGCTGACTTTGATCGTGCTGACTTTGGTGGTGCTGACTTTGGTGGTGCTGACTTTGGTGGTGCTGACTTTGGTGGTGCTGACGTTGGTGGTGCTGACTTTGGTGGTGCTGTCTTTAGTCGTGCTGACTTTGGTCGTGCTGACTTTGGTGGTGCTGACTTTGGTGGTGCTGACGTTGGTGGTGCTGACTTTGGTGGTGCTGTCTTTAGTCGTGCTGACTTTGTTGGTGCTGACTTTGGACTTAGACATCCCGAGTGTTTTCTATCAGAATATTTTTTTTAAATGTGCCGTCATTAACGAATGGCCTCCTCGGTACCACCATAGCTACGTCATAGGCTACTATTAATATCAACCAATCAACCAATCAATCGAACATACAAGTAAATCAATCGAACATATATAACCACACATCCCCTTCTTATTTTTTGGCCATCCCACTCGGTCTTCTGCTGAAAATTGAAAGGACAGCCCTGTCCATTCCTTGATGTCCTCCATTAAATTATGTCTTAGCCTACTCCCCCCCCCCCCCCTACCCTCCCCTTCTCCCCCAGAATGAACTGCATGATTGGCTTTGGTGGCAGTTGGCTTGTATCACGTCCACACAATCTGAGTTTCTGACGATACTTAGCTGATTTTCAAGCACCAATCACATTAGCGATTCTTTCACTGACTCTTCATCTGTTACATGATCTGTTGTGAGATCTATATTTGTCTGCATAAACATCTTATTTTAGGACCTCGATCTCTGGAAGTCTTCATAGCTTCGTCAATAGTTTTTGTAGTGTCAATTAGGGCCCAGTTAATTACATTTTTTTGCAGTAGCAAGAGTCGGACAAGATACATCATCACTACATCTACTTCAAACTTTAAAATAAAATTTTGCATTTTGATTTGAAATCTTGGGGGAGCTACCATCTCCTACCGAGCGCGTCCCCAGGTGGCGGATAGGGGAGAGGCCCTTAGATATGAGGGTTAGCTGTGAATACCAAATAAACAGCCGTGGACCAACTGGTTTGTGGTCATGGAGGATGAGGTGGGATATCCATTGGTTAGGATATCCAATAAAAAGCATCTCATAAATCCAAGGAAATGACTTCAACGGCGAGCATGGGGCGCTATAACTCCAAACCCGGGCAGATGGGGCTCGTTAGCTGGGGACAGCAACCCATCTAGGAGAGACAACTCCAAAATCAAACAGCTACTGCCTTGTAGTTTGTTCTTGGGTGATCAAAGGCTATGGAAGCAAATCCAGAAAGAAAAGCAGGCTGAAGTCGGAGTCAACGGGCCATCTAGTATGGCGCATAACATGCTGGCACGCACTGCTTAATTTTATGATGGAGGAAAGAAATAGGACTAACAGAAGTGGCGTCCTGCCTGTGGAATCCCGCCGCGCAGGTAGGGGGCCGGGCTCTCCGCCTCGAAGGAGCCCACAAAAGCGAGCTGGTGGTTCCTCTATTCTTGCCTGGCCAGCCAGGGGCAAGGATCAGAAGGTAAATTCTACTGGCCAAAATAGTGAGGAAAACAACAAATTACTTGTTATCCTGCAGTGGAATGCAGAGGGAGTTCATAAAAAAAAGGAAGCCTTAAAAATATTCCTACATGAAAATAAAGTAGACGTTGCTTGTATTCAAGAAACTCACCTCAACAAAAATCTTCGCTTCTCTATTAGAGGATACACCTGCATAAGGCAGGACAGGGAAAACAGACCTAAAGGAGGTATCCTCATTCTCATAAAAAATGACATACCAACAACAGATATCGTTATACCAAACTCAACAGCATCTGAGACAATGGGCACCAAACTCATACTTGCAGAAGGTAACCTAAATATCTTCAATTGCTACTGTCCTCCTGATAAGGACCTAGAACTAGACCGCATCTCCCTGCCAAACAGCGAAGAGTGCCTGGTTGTGGGAGACATGAACAGCCACTCCCAGAGCTGGGGTTACCCTGACCTCAATGCTAAAGGAGAGGAGATTGAAGAATGGCAAGCAGAAAATAGGCTCATCCTTCTAAATAAACCTGATGACAAACCAACTTTTTACTCAAGGTCTTGGTTAACCACGACTACCCCCGACCTAGCTTTTGCTACTAATGGCATATCCAAAAAATGCAAAAGAGAAGTTGCAGATCAACTAGCCACTAGCGACCACCGACCAATCCTGATCCAGATAGAAACATCAAACAGGTCAATTGAAGCCTACCCCCGCCCTAGATGGAACTACAAAAAAGCTAATTGGGAGCTCTTCTCTTCCCTCACAGACTCCTACACAAGACCAATCAACTGTAAAACCAAACAGGTGAACAAGTCATACACAGCCTTCTCAAAAGCAGTTCTGTTAGCAGCCAAAAAATCAATTCCAAGGGGAGCAAGGAAAAATTATATCCCAAACTGGACTCCAGACCTCCAGATACTCCATGACGAGACAATTGATGCTAGAAACATTGTTGAAGAAAATCCCACTGTAGAAAATAACATAAAATTAAAATCAGCAAACGCAGTCTTTAGAAAAAAGTATCTAACTGCATTGAGGAAAAGCTGGCAAGAAAAAACAGAACACCTCAATGTAGATAGAGATGGTCATAAACTATGGAGTATTGCAAAAAGGCTAAACCAAGAAGAAAACAGAGCTACTCCCATAGTCATCGACATTGAAAACACGATCAAAACAGAAAAGGATGCAGCAAAAGAATTTATAACCCACTTCAGCAAAGTGGGACAAATAAATATCAGCCACCAAAGAGTAGAAGAGGTTAAAAATCAAACTGAAGTTAAAGAAAAACTACAGAAAGTCTCTCCCCCCTCCTCCACTGGAATGGTAGCTCGAATTAGCAAGAAGGAGCTCGGAGAAGCAATGAAGCTCCTCAAACTTAAGCAAGCTCCAGGCCCTGACAAAATCTCAAATGATATGCTCATGCACTTGGGCCCCAATGCTAAGAAAAAACTGCTCCAAATATTTAATGCAAGCTGGAAATCTGGGAAAATCCCAAATATTTGGAAAAAAGCAATCATGATACCTGTTCTAAAAATAGGAAAACCCAGGAACAAAGTCGATAGCTATCGCCCAATAAGTTTAACAAGCTGCGTTTGTAAACTGATGGAAAGAGTAGTAAACAACAGACTGACCTGGTTTCTAGAATCGAACAATCTACTAGCAGACGAACAGGCAGGCTTCAGGAAGTGCAGATCTACTGAAGACCAAATCACCTTCATTTCTCAGGAAATAGAAGATGGCTTTCAAGAAAAAAAACCAACCTCAATAGTGTGGGTCGACTTTGAAAAAGCCTTTGACAAGGTTTGGGAGCAAGGCTTAATTCTAAAGCTAATAAACCATCAAGTATCTCATAACATGCTAAACTGGATAAAAGGTTACCTAAGCAACCGAAAAGCATCAGTCTCCATGCAAGGAAAAAGAAGTCACACAGTAACTATAAAAAATGGAGTCCCTCAAGGAGGAGTCTTGTCTCCTACTCTCTTCCTCATTTATATAAATGACTTAAATGAAAACATCCCAAGGAGAGTAAAAAGAAGCATGTTTGCAGACGACCTTTCACTAATCAGCACAGAGGAATATATTGGTACCTCAAAATTTCGTCTTCAAGAAACACTTGACAAGCTCGGCAAATGGACCAAAAACTGGGGCTTATCCATCAATACCAAGAAAACAACTTATTCAATCTTCACCTTATCAACTAAACATCAAAAAATGAAACTTACCCTAGAAAACCAAGAGCTAGAAAAAAATGACCACCCCAAATACCTAGGAGTCACTTTTGACACTCGACTTACCTGGAGAAAACAAATAGAAAACACACAAAGTAATGGGA
This sequence comes from Physella acuta, assembly GCF_028476545.2. Taxonomy (NCBI): domain Eukaryota; kingdom Metazoa; phylum Mollusca; class Gastropoda; family Physidae; genus Physella; species Physella acuta. The sequence continues at coordinate 423,225 of NW_026731897.1, read as the reverse complement.
TCAAAAGACTTAATCTAATGAGGAAACTGGCAGGAACAGACTGGGGAGCAAATCACCACATCCTGAAAAAAACCTACACCAGCTATGTGAGACCTACGTTAGAATATGGTGCTTCGGCTTGGGGCTCAGCAGCAAAAACAAATATTAGCAAAATTGACAAAGTTCAGAACATTGGTTTGAGAATAATGACAGGAGCCATGAAAACAACACCCATAAATGCTATGGAGGAAATAGCCGCTCTTAGCTCAATAGAAGAAAGAAGAGAATCAAAAATCCTCACTCATTACACAAAGCTAGAGGCACTGGAAAACCATAACCTAAAACAAAAACTCCAGAAACCCAGTCCATCAACCAGACTACAAAGAACAAGTTTCATCAAAGAAGCAAAGAACCTGAAAAAGAAATATGAAATCGAAAATATCATTCCTGAAGCAATAAAAACTCAAAACCTCTCCCCGCCTTGGATCTCCCACTGTCACTTAACCATTATTGACTCAATAGACACCATAGGAAAAAAATCTGACTATGATCTAGAAGAACTTAAGAAAATAACAAATAAACACATTAAGGATCAGTACCCCAGCAATACCTGGATTAGAGTTTTCACAGATGGCTCAGCTGAAGATGCCACAAAAAACGGCGGGGCTGGCATCCTTATTGAATGGCCAAGCGGAAAAAGCCTGGAAAAGGCAATAGCCACAGGCAGCCTATCCGACAATTTTAGGGCAGAAAAAGAAGCTTTAGAACACGCAGCAAACCTCCTGTCAGAACACCCTGAATCACCGAATAGTCAGATTGTATTTCTTACAGATGCCAAATCAGTCCTGCAATCCCTACAAAATCCGGAGGCCTATATTCAAACACTCATGACAGCACTAGAGAGGCTAAAAAATACCTGCAGCAGAATTGTGCTGCAGTGGATCCCGGGCCACTGCCAGATCCAGGGTAACGAGATCGCAGACCAGCTGGCAAAAATTGGGGGAAAGAAACCACAACCGGAAATTTCGCTACACCCAAAAGAAATAAAAAGAATAATTAAACACAAACAAACGCAAATGTGGTCTGTCACACACCCTCACTACATTAAAGACGACGGCTATTACAATTTAACACGAAAACAACAATACATAATCTTTCGACTTAGAACAGGCCACAACAGACTAAATCAACACATGCACAAAAAACTGAAGGTTGGGTGTAGCGAAATGTGCCCTTGTGGCAAGGCCCCGGAAAACACGGAGCACGTACTCCAGGATTGTACTCTGTATAGCCAGGCAAGAGGCAGACACTGGCCCCAGCCCACCCCACTCAGGGAAAAATTATATGGGACACCTGACAAACTGGAAACCACAGTCCGGTTTGTCCACGAAGTTGGACTTGTTGTCTAATTCCTCCACCATAATCAAAAATTAAGAACGAAGAAGAAGAAGAAGAAGATTTGAAATTACTTTTCTTGTTTTATTTTACAACATCTCAGCATACAAACTGTTTCCAAGCGACATGACTACTTTACAATTCATAGAGCCTAATTAGGATGTTTTATTTCATTCGTACATTTTGAAATCTATTTTAAAAACCGTAGATAAGACTGTATTCCACATTTTATTTCCCTTTATCCTCAGATAAAATTAGGAAGGAACCGTTTTCAGTGTTCACCGTGTGGACCGAGAACTTCCGACAACAACCCGAGAACTTCCGACAATAAACCGTATTCCGGAAGTGAGTTCCCGCCAATCGCAGCAGACGTCACTCCCCTTATACCAGCCGCCCCAAGCACTGAGTTTATCTGGCCCGTGCCGTCAAAACAAGGTGAGTAGAGTTAACCCTTTTGTACCTGGGGACATATAAGGTAGCAAGGTAACATTTAGGACATAAATTCCACTGTGATCGTCTCCACGACTAACGAGGTCTAAAAGCTAAACAGGAATTTTTTTTTTTTTAAAAAAAGGTTTTTGCAAGTAAAATTTTTATACGAGCTGACCCGCGACGTAGCATACGCCGCTATCGAGTTGTTTTATTTTCTACTTATCAACAATTCATAATTTGTGAATTCGACACTACCCCACCCCCCTGCCTCCCCCACCCCACCCCGCCCCAACCCGCCCCAACCCGCCCAGTGAAAGCAGCCATTTACAATGAAAATATCAAGCAGAAATTATTATCTCCTCTTAGTTTCAAATCGTTTAAAAACTGAATTATCTGCCCCTAATAGCCGTCACGTATTCGAACCGGCTCTACTATTGTAAACATTCGAGGTGAACCACAGCTCACCTGACAGGTAGAGGTGGGGGTGGTGGCTAAGCTGCATTGTGTTTTCTATGGTATCCATGAAGAGAATTATATATATAGATTTCATGACGTCTTCGAAGCATGCAATTTAGCGTAAGTCGTAGCTAGGGCGGGCTGGAGAGCCGCCCGGGCGCCGACTTTTTGCGGGCGCCAAATAAGGTAAAAAGTAAAATAAAAATTCATCCTTTACAGATGTGCGTTTAAATTAGTAGTCACAATAAAGCGCGAATGTGCTGAGACCCCATGTATGTTTGGTTAAGTAGATTTAATTGCTGCTATAAATGTTCTGGTATTTTCTTTATCGATTGGCACCCACACCACAGTATTCAGCTAAAGCTCGAGCTTAGCAGAGGGGCCCTAACCTAAATTACAATCAATGACTATACTTAGGCATTCGTTTTATATAATATTTAAATGAACATCTTTGAATTTAATCTAAAAAGATTTACATAAAAACACCACATTTCTATGCAGGTGTGTTTTTAATCTCTCGTTTACATGTACCTATTCAGAAATTGTGGAGACACCTGACTTTCCTGATGAACCCGTGACCTTGATTGTGTGGGAACCCTGGTCCCCCTGCTCCAAGACATGTGGGGCGGGGTGGAGGTCAAGGGCACAGGTCTGTGACGACTGTGACAGGAATGATTACAACAAGGTCCAGTCCCAGCCGTGTATGGTCAACTTTTACTGTCCTGGTAGGTTTAAATGTGTGGTCAACTTTTACTGTCCTGGTAAGTTTAAATGTGTGGTCAACTTTTACTGTCCTGGTAAGTTTAAATGTGTGGTCAACTTTTATTGTCCTGGTAAGTTTTAATGTGTGGTCAACTTTTACTGTCCTGGTAAGTTTAAATAGTTCCAGCCATGTATAGTCAACTTTAAAGTAAATGACAAACCAATCGTTGTTAAAGAAACTTGGACGTTTTAGACGATGAGTGACAAAACTAGAGAGAGGAGACAACATAAACTTTTTTTTTAATTCAATGGGTGACACTGTGGGAGGTTGGATGGGGAGGTGGGGAGTGGGGAATGAAGTGATCTCAGGAGAGGGTTCTGATTTTTGTCATGATGATGATTAACGATTAAAACCGTCATAGACAGCAGCACATCATTTTTAGTCGACCACATACATTACAAGCCATCAATCTTAGTTTCCGCAGAACTACATTTGCACGCCATACAAAAATAATCATCTGTGTGTCTATTCCTGTAGTTGACGGCAACTGGGGTCCCTGGTTTCCGTGGGAATCCTGCTCTGTCTCGTGTGATGCCGGGGTCAGGATCAGGCAGCGGAGGTGTAACTACCCCCCACCTGGGTTCGGTGGCAAGACGTGTGAGGGGGACGGGATAGCAGAACAGCACTGTCACACCAAAGCTTGTCCAGGTTCTGCACAATTATTCTAGCATTCAAGTTTTTAAAATATGAATGTTTTTGCTTATACTGTATAAACCATGGTATTTTCTCCTTCTGATCTGACGGTCAATAAGGCAGATGAAGTAGTTTTTACCTGTTTCTGTGACCACTGTAAAGGGGATAATGTGGTCATTTTTACTTTTTCAAACGTGAGTCAGGTACTCACGAGAGCTGGGTGGACTCAAGGAAGCTCTATGGAAAATGGTCCGGGATAAGAACTCAAGACTTGCTATTTGCAGTCGTGCGTTCTACCCCTCTACAACACTAACCACTTCGTATAAACTATAAGCCATAACTTCTATTCTAACTTTAATTTACAATAAACAAGATTATTAAAAATATTGGCCTAATTATCATATCTAAAGCTATGGGAATACATTTTAGCCCTTTTTAAAACATGCGATGTTAAAAAAAACCGCATAGAGATTACAGAAACAGGATTTAAGTTAAATACCTTAGTTTAAAAGGCGAGACTTTAAAAAGAAAACAAAAACTGTTTTATCCAGTGGATGGTAGTTGGGGTGAGTGGTCAGACTTCTCAGCATGCAGCACCACTTGTGGTAGCGGCATCACAAGACGCACGAGAAAATGTGACTCGCCCGAGCCGCTCAATGGTGGCAAAGATTGTATTGGACCACCAGTAAACACCAAGAAATGCGAGCTCGTTAAATGTCCGGGTAAGTTCTCTCCCCTTATAGGGCTTATAGGCCTTTGTGGTGTAGGCTACAACATTTCTCTGAATCGAGTCTGTATGCTACACCATTTATTTGAATCTAGTCACATTAGGTTCAAGAGTTTATAATATAAAAGAATTCAATAAAGTGGATTTATGTAGAAACTACAGATATCTAAATTTAGGCTGTTTATTTCTTGACTTCTATAAATAGTCTTTAGTTTATTTAGCTGCAACACTATTAACACCTCTTACAATAATCCCACTCTTGGCCTAAATATAATCTTTAATCTTTGATTATTCCCCACCCGCTTAGTGGACGGAGGCTGGTCATCCTGGGGCTCGTGGAACTGGTGCTCTGCCACGTGTGGAACTGGCGTCAAAGAACGGACGAGGACGTGCGACAGCCCTAGACCACAACACGGGGGCAATGACTGTACAGGCCCCGAGATGGATCAGCAGCAATGCTACGCTGCCCACCCCTGTCCCAGTTAGTCTCGACCTGTAGATTATTTGAAGCAACTTGCAAAATAATATAGGGGGCTATTTCTTTTTTAACTCTAATGCCTGGTCTAATGATCTAAAATACACTAACTTAAAAAATATATTATATTTTAAAATATGTAGATCTAGATTATAAACCTGGTGTAGTGTGTTTGAGTTTTTATGATGAAGTTAAGTAAAAATAAACGATTTCTATGTAGAACTAGCGATCCATTAAGCAGATGAAGTAGCCTACATGTTCCTTTATCTCCGCATATCAAAGGATTGTGTGATAAGCACTATGCCCAGCCACCTTTACTTTCCCCATCCTAAATCAGAGCTGGGTTTACTAGGATGTCCTACAGTACAAGCCGAGATCTGTACTCTAGACCTTCGGGCTAGCAGCCAAACGCTCTACCATTCGACCATGCCGTCCCATAATGCCCATACGTTACATTGTGTAATATTGTAGTGTAGTTTCCAACCAACCCATCTGTAAACATGTTCTGACACTGACAATGGACGTAGTGGTAATACATCAAGACAGTGGCGTCACGAGGACGTGTGTCACCCGGTGCAAAAACTGAGGGTGTCACCCCCCCCCCCCACACCCCATTCCACCTTCCAAAAATTTCGCTCATTATTTTATTATTTTAACTCGATAAAACATTGTTTTAACGGTAAATTGAACCACTTTCCTAGTTGGTGTCACCTTGTGCGGACCCCACTTCCTCTCCCCCCCCCCGCCTTGAAGCACTACTTCATCATTGTAGGGTGTTAAGCTTAATGTTAGATTGACGTTAATGCCGAAATTAGCAACTCATATCAATTAATAGAAAACTACTACCAGCTTCACACTTTACAATTTTAAGCTACCATTAAAAAGACGTTTTATAGTATCTTGTGATAGGACAAAAAAAATTAACTAAACTCCCACAGCTGACGGGGGGTGGAGCGAGTGGTCAAAGTTTGGCAACTGCTGGGCCCCCATCTGTGGGCGGGGCTACAAGTCACGGCTACGAACCTGCTCCAACCCTCACCCAGCCCACGGGGGCAAAGATTGCGTAGGTGAGCAGTATGAAAAGACGCAGTGTTTCAAAGACTCCGGCGACTGTCACAGTGAGTACATTGTATCTGTTGTTCTGAAGGAGTTAATTGTATATGGTTGTACTGTCCCAACAATAGAGAGAGAATGGCATGTCTAAATCTATTTGTAACTTAAAATAGTTTTATATTCTTTATATTTAAACTTACAGTTCACAGCTACATGCATCTATTGAATTGTCTAAAGAAAATGGCTCATGATGCTCTAACTTTATCATTGAATTGTCTAAAGAAAATGGCTTCTGATGCTTGTAACTTAATCATTGAATTGTCTAAAAAAATTGGCTCCTGATGCTTCTAATTTTATCATTGAATTGTCTAAAGAAAATGGCTCCTGATGCGTCTAACTTAATCATTGAATTGTCTAAAGAAAAAGGCTCCTGATGCTTCTAACTTTATCATTGAATTGTCTAAAGAAAAAGGCTCCTGATGCTTCTAACTTTATCATTGAATTGTCTAAAAAAATTGGCTCCTGATGCTTCTAATTTTATCATTGAATTGTCTAAAGAAAATGGCTCCTGATGCGTCTAACTTAATCATTGAATTGTCTAAAGAAAAAGGCTCCTGATGCTTCTAACTTTATCATTGAATTGTCTAAAGAAAAAGGCTCCTGATGCTTCTAACTTTATCATTGAATTGTCTAAAGAAAAAGGCTCCTGATGCTTCTAACTTTATCATTGAATTGTCTAAAGAAAAAGGCTCCTGATGCTTCTAATTTTATCATTGAATTGTCTAAAGAATTTAGCTCCTGATGCTACTAATTTTGTAATCTAAAGGAAACGGTTCCTGGTGTGCCTGGTCTGAATGGACACCCTGTTCATCAACGTGTAAAACTGACAGTGTGAAAACAAGATACAGAAAATGTGAATGCCCACAGCCCAGGAATAACGGTTTGGAATGCCAAGGTTAGCTCTCTTTAAAAAGTCCCTTTGAATTTTATGTTAATTCTCAACTCAAATTTTTCTGTTTCAATTTTTAATTCCATTTTTACATTAAGGGATGTAACCAAGCTACGTTTAATTTGACGAAAATATTGAGTTGTTTCCCTTAGCACGGAAAATCTCGGGTTCGAATTAACTAAACTGCCAGTTAGGCTGACTTAGTCTAAAACATCGCTAATCACGGGTTCAATTTTGAAAATATCGTTTTGATACCTTATTACAGGAGACGCAAGACAGGTAGAGAAATGTTTGGAGCTTCCAAATTGTCCAGGTAATTGGTCTTTAGTGTGGAGTTGTGTTAACTATACATACTTAACATAATGGAAAAGTTATTTTCTAATAACTTTAAAAAGTTTAACAAGTTTACCACCATTAGCACATAATACTTTTTAGCAATAGTTCACTAATTTCTCTAGTAAGTTCTTGTAAACAAGGTCACTACCAATATTTTCGGCTTGGTTTTATGGTCTTAAAAATAACTTTTTTTTTTTCCAGAACCGACTGAACTTTCTGGAGATGGTTTTGCTTATGACGAGGTAAACTTGTTTACAAATTGTTTACAACTACAGTCTAACTAATGCTACAGATTCTGACCAGTTTTTCTCTTATTTAAAAAAGGAAACAGATACAAACATAGGCAGCATAGAGGTCACTACAGCCACACCTATTCACCAAAACATTACACAGCCAACTCCCTGATGGTTGGTGATGGGAATTCCCGATGGTGTAAAAATAGCTCATGGAAAATATGAAGCAAGATGGTGAAGAATTTAATGAGTCAAAACTTCATTATAAAAAGGACTGAATATTCAAATTATTATGAATTAAAATCATGAATCAATTGCTTAGGTAAAATAAGGGGCCAGTGTGATAGTTCTAGTGGTTTAAACTTAAAAATAACATCAACTTAAGTGCAATAAAAAATAATGCACTATTGTTTTTTTTTTAATATATTGATATTTTAAATATTATTTATATTAACAAAAATTTATGAATTTACCTGTGACATTAAATGATTTTGTTGAAAGAAAATAACAAGCAAATGAAAGAACATCAGTAGACCTTTTGTTAAAAATAAAAAGGTCATTACATTATGTGCTGGTGGACTTCAAATAATTAAATGCCATGTTTTAAAGATATGAGGACTAACATTATTTTTAAGAAAATCCCATTTCTCTGTATGTATATTTTCTTAAGTGTGAATGTGCAAGTGGCTCACATAGAAGATAAAGTTTTATTTTAAATAAATGAATTACAAAGTGTTTTATGTGGAACTATTGAATCATTTCCATCACAGTAAACTAACCAGTCAGTATGCAATTTATGATTGAAATGTGTCAAACTTTAAACAAATGTTAAGGTAGTGACTGACACAGGATAGTAATTGTTACAGCTTACTAGATCTACATTTTGCATTCTTTATCAAAGAATTTTGAAAAATTTATTTGAAAAGTATTTTTTTTTCATCATTATATATTATATAGGCCTACAGATAAATAGAAGATACATTTTAGAATAGAATGATGATTTTACAAATAAAAAGACATACATATGGTCTGAAGGTTTTCAAGTTGCTAAGAAGCATTAAAGCAATTTATAAGGGTAGAAAAAAAAACTAAGTACACAAGAATAGCGGAATTTTATTAACAAGAAACCAAGTTTCACATTTTCTCTAGGATAAAGCAACACATTATTTACTGATACATGTTTCAATAACAATATATCAGACTCATTTGTATGGATGTCAGACTTATGGATCTAGTTGTATGTCAGGGTCTGTCAGACTCATGGATCTAGTTGGATGTCACTGTCAGGGTCTAGATGGAGGCTGTGGTTTTACTGTGGTTCAATCATGACTTTCACCCCTCTACGTTATTTAATTCATTAATTTCTTTGCATATCTTCACAACTCCCACTGAAATAAGTGTAAACCAGCTAAATAACTGAGCTAATCCTGAATAAGTAAGTAATGCCAAAGAATTACAAGTCTAGTACTTTGAACTACAGATGAAACTTAAGTGACAAAACATGCATGGTTTGTGTGTAGACTTCTGGTAAAATGTAGTAATTTAAAATGACAAACTTCAGTAGAAGTCATATAGTTTTGGCTAAAACCACCCTTTATTTCATACTCAAACTGGCTTGGTAGTCCATTCTCACAGAGATAAATATAGATGCCACTCCACATCTAGTGTTACACTAGAGGCTGGGCATCATTACATGTATCATAACAAACCTGGCCATGGCTGATATAGAATAAAAATGTAGACAAATATGCTCCCATTCACTGAAAGGTAGCCATCACATTATCTTCATTACAATATTATGCTCTTGATCATTAATTAATGATAAACTTTAAATCCTATGATTAAAGCTTAAGGGGATGAGATAATCCACTACAGTTAAGAAGAAACTAACACACAATGTCAGTATTGTCAGTTAATGTGATCAAGTTTCCCCAATGGGCTCTGTTTACTTGTTGTACAGCACATATCTGAATGTGTTCATATTTCTTTTAATTTAAAAAACTCTGAGGTTATAACAATTTTACTTGTGTATTATTACTATATTATTATGTATCACTTAGCATGCCCAACATCAATGAATTTGATGTTAAGCAATATTTTTTTTCTCTTTCTTCACAAAACATACATTTTGATATTTCTTTTTTTTATATTTATGGCAATCACAGACTAAAATTTGATTACACAAATGAAAGACAATAATAAAAAGCTAAAATCTTTACCAGATGTGTATTATACAAAATTCATTCACTGCTCCATTCAAGAGATGTACACAGATGTGATTGCCATAGGTCTAAAAAACATATAAATAAATGCAACTTCTAATTGTATTTTAAAATGTATCTTATTTGAATTGTTTGATTAGCACATTTTTAAATTCAAGAATTTGAATGTCTTTTTCATTTCATTCCTACCCAAAAGATAAAATGGACATAATATTTTGAAGATAACATAACAAACTGCCAAGCTAGAAGAGAGCACTAATAACACAAGTAGTTCTCACTACTAACTTAACTGGCATGAAAACAAAACAAAGCACTTCAATACCCTCCACACCACAGTTCTTAGAGTCATTTATAGAGAGTATCAAGTCAAATATATTTAAATTTGTATACCTGGGACCTATATAGCTCCATCCCTTATCACTAGCCTTTACAAAACAGCTTGTCAAATTTATTAAAATTCTAATAATTTCATACAAAGAACTAGTAAAACAAAACAGCAAAGAAATGTAAATCCATCCAATTAAAAACCTCAGTGCTATCAAAATTTAATTAGGAGCTCACAACTATCATGTAGAGTCAAATATTGGAGCCCACACCTATCATGTAGAGTCAAATATTGGAGCCCACCCTTATCATGTAGAGTCAAATATAATATAGGAGCCCACACCTATCATGTAAAATCAAATATATTTGCTTTATGACAAAAAAATGAGGTAGAGATTAGAGGCATTTTTTTTCATTTTGAGTTAATCAAGCCTGTTCATCCCCCAAGAACTACAAGGTTTCAAACAATGCATTATTAAGGCAATTAGAACTTTGTAGCTCTAAAGGGGTGTTAAGTTCTCAGCTGGCCAGAGCATCACAACCCTCATTTATTTCAAGTGTCAGACCTCCATATTTGTACAGGGTTAACTGTAGGTACCGTATCCTTAAAGTAATAACCACTGCATGTATCTGACTCCTATAAGTGAATAAATGCCCAATTCATAACAACATGAAACAACATTGCTTTGATAGAAACTATTGCAGGTTGTATCAAAGCAAGGTTAGCTAGTGTCTCTACCCTCATCCAAAACCTTGTCGCAAACATAACCTGACAGTAGCAAAACTTTAATATACTGTGATACCTATTGCCCTGCTAAAATTTTTATAGGAATCATACAATCTTTTTTAGTCATGGATAGGCCAGAGCAAGGAACCTATGATTAGAATCTTTCAGCCTGAAAGAATATAAAACTACCCCAACCTCAGCACATTCATTCACTCCCAACAGAATCACATCTCACTTTACATTGGTCACTGACATTTTTTCCCCCACACATTTTGTTGAATTGTCCGCTATCTTTCATCCTCGTAAGAACTATCCAAGTCAGAATCAAAACCAGAGTTGAGGAAATCTTTCATCTCATCAGCGTTATCAATACCTTCTCTAGAAATGTTCCGACTTAGATGGGCTGTGTACATGAACCTGACCTCTGGCGATTCATTGTGGTGAATACGTGATGTTGGAATGGCTATGGGGGATGACCTGAACTGGTCGTACACTGTCTGCGGAGGGGAGGCTGGGGATTCTAGGTCCAGTCCAGGTGTGGATGGTGGGGATGAAGGGGAATCTATTGGTGGGGAGGGAGGGGATTCACTTGGAGGTGACATGGGGGTAGAAGGCGATGGTGTCTGTAACACTGAAGAAACACAAGTCTGTGCGTCAGGGGGAGCGAGCCAGGAGCCGTAGGAGAAATTCGGAGAGAGCTGTTTCGGTGGCTCAGGAGACAAGGGCTGCAGCGTTGATGGGTGTTTAGCTGATAGAAACACCGGATGCAGGGTGACTGGGAGATTGCTGGAGATTCTCATATCCACGTCACCAAAGTCTTCGGTGAGTGGTGGAGGCGGAACAGGTTCAGGCATCACTGGGTGGATCCCTGCAGGTTCACATGTCACTGCGACCCCTGCAGATTCACATGTCTTTGGGACCCCTGCAGGTTCACATATAACTGGGACCACTGGTAAGGGTTTGCTTTTTTTAAGGATAGAATGAAGGGGTTTGACTGTAGCAGGGACAGGTTCTGTAGGTATTATTTTAGGTTGTACTTGAGGGGGGAGGGGAATGACATCAGGCTCCTCAGGACTAGAGTTTGGTTTTAATGAAGTGAAAGGTTCCTTGGAAAGTATTTTAGGTTCCTTGGGAAGTATTTTAGGTTCCTTGGAAAGAATTTTAGGTTCCTTGTGAAGTATTTTAGGTTCCTTGTGAAGAATTTTAGGTTCCTTGGAAATAATTTTAGGTTCCTTGGGAAGTATTTTAGGTTCCACTGGAATTTTAGGTTCTTTATGAATTATTTTAGGCTCCACTGAAATTTGCTTCGATTCCTTGTGACGTGATTTAGGTTCAACAGGGACTGTTTTGGGTTCCTCTGTAGGTTCCACTGGAATAATTTTAGGTTCAACAGGAATTATCTTAGGTTCCATGGGAATTATTTTGGGTTTAGTTTTTGATTTCAGAATAGATTTTAAGGGAGGTTCCAATGGCTCTGTAGGAATTATTTTAGGTTTGGAATTCAGCAGAGGTTCCTGGTGAGATTTCCTGAGCTCAGGGAGAGAATGAGAGCTCTTCAGTAACGGCGCTGATGATCTGCCTGGTTTGTGTCTGTGAGACGGAGCTGAAGACTTCAACGAGGCGACTGAAGTGAGGGCAGGTTTCCTTAAGAAGATGATGTCATCCATCTGCTCTTTCGTTAACTCTTCCTCGCTCAGTTCTTCCTCAACAGTTTTCGTGCTGTCCAAAATGGAAAACCTGCCAGATTTGCCTTTGCCGTGATCCGAGTCAGAATCCGAAGAGCCATGGGGGCTGAACGAAGGCATGGCCCGGATGTGTTTGGACACTTTCTGTTTTGGCTTGTGATCTGAGCTGGGGGGAAAATGTGACACACTGGCTTTTTTGCTGGTCATGGTAGCCGTGTGCACAGCATTCCATATTCTGTTGACATCGTCGTCACGGCGACGCTGTTGATGGGATTTGGATGTGGATAGCTTCCTACAGGAACAATGGGAGAAGTTCATGTCAGCCTCCGCCAACGACATGGCAGAAAACTTGTTCTGGATAGTTCTCTGATCACGGAATATTGAGCCGATGTTTTTTGCCAGGCTCACCACTTGATCCTCTTCATCTGAAAAGTCAGAATCGTCAAACAGGCTCTCCCAGTTGGTTGCGCCGCCGTAGTTTTTGAAAAGACATTTTTTTTCTACTAGCTTCTCTGCATGAAAGAAAACAGAAGAAATTTGAACTAGTTTTTAAAATAAACATACAAAGTGTGTACTGAACATTTTTTTAATTGCAAGATGATTGTGAAAGTGGAAAATAATGATTTATTTATTCTGTTTTCTCATAACACTAGCAATTAATTTTCTACTGGTATTTGAGTTAATATTTTTTTGTTTAGCATTACTGGCAATATAATTGGTCAAATAAAAAAGAAATCATACCAATAACCAGAATGACGATAGCACAAAATTAAAAAAAAAGTGTATTTACGTTTTTCTTATTGTTTTATCAATAGGGGTTAAATTTTTAAAAGTAATTAATTAAAATACCTCAGAAAATGAATTTGATTTCAGTTATAATGTAAATAATATAGTGGTATGGAATAAGATAGGGGTTCCAGCAACAATGTTGAATTTTTTAATCATTTACTTATCTGTTGACTGAAAGTTATGGTGGGCTATTTATAAATCATTCAACTAGACTCAAACAATAAACTATGAAAGTTTTCCTTCATATAGCTTTTTGTTTTCATTTTTTAATGTACATAGATATATTTAAAAACATTGATATATTTAAAAATAAAATATTAAACATTGTGATTAATCAACTTACTTTTCTGAGCTTGTGTTGTTGAGTAGTTAGACATGAGCACACAATGTAAAACTGGAGAGTTATCTTCTCTTCTAACTAAACCTGATCAAATGTTTTTTTATAAATGAGCTTGGTTACAATGTAAATTAGAGTTGACGTCTAACTAAATCTGATAGACATTTTAAAATCTCACACTATTCTAAACAGTTAAACCATTATATAAACACTGCAGACCAAATGTTACCAAATGTTAGACATACAAAGATAAGAAAACAAAACTAACAATTTTTAGCTAGAAATTTAACCATTATCTGAAAGAGAAGCTTACCCAATTGAGAGGCTAGCAGGCAGTTTGGCATAAGAAACAAGAAAACATCATTGGACAGCTTGACAGTTGGCATCTGAAAATATAAACATATATAAAATAGTGTTTTGATTTGAATCTCATGCACATTTCTAGACATCTGATTATAAACTTGATCCAAATAACAGGTTTGGTAATGATTAGAAGCTTCCCAGATGCACGATAATACAACAAGAGTATATGCTGCATTAAAAAACTTCTAGTAGCTTACTTTCTCAGTTAATAGAGTTGAAGGGTAATGTAATTTTCCATTACTTCAAATTTTAAAAATTATCTTCCAAATTTTCAATCAATAAAGCTAATGTTTCCTTAGACCAGTGCTTTTAAAAATGCACCTAAAAGAGGTGTGAGCAACTGAATCTATTTTCTGCCATTACACAAGCAGATCTATGGTACAGTCATGTATAGAGATTATAGCAAAAAAAAACCAACCTCTCTCTTTGCACTGATGTGTTTTATCAAGGCTTTAAAATGCTCCTCATTGTTGGTCCTGGGTCGCATGGTGAAAGATTTAAAGTAGTGGGCCCTCCATTCAACCTCCATCTTGTTGGCAATGTTGGAGAGGCCAGAGAAAAATGTGAACTGGGCGTTGTGCTCAGGGTACAAGCAGTTGATCATGATAGGGGAGATCCTGAAACACAATTCATCATAAGATAGGGAGTACAAGTTGTTAGCATGGGGTGTTATCAAGTTTCTTTCAACTAAAAGAGAAACAGTTTTATTTGGTTTTTTGAGGCAATGTCGTCATCTAAATATAATAAAATTTTAACAACTGTACAGTTAAGTTTCAATACTAATAATGTTAGCATGCGGTGTTATCAAGTTTCTTTGAACTTAAAGAGAAACAAGTTTATTTAGTCTGTACACGGAACAAACGTGTTCATCTAAATATAATAAAATGTTAACAACTATACAGTTAAGTTTCAACACTTCAAAAGAATATAATTCTACAAGTGTTCTATCCAACTTACAAGCTGACCGTGAGTGGCACAAAGTATGAGAGCATGGACACATCAATGTAAATCTGTCCACCCGAGGCCAGACGCACATGCAGCCTACCCCGCCACACCTCGTTGCTTGGTCCTAGATCTTGACTGGGAGTTGCAGGCTGGGTTGGGGCTGTTATTGCTGTGGTTGACGACACTGTTTGAGCCTGCACTGGTATACTAAAAACACATGCAGAAAATTCTAAGGGCTATACGCAGAAGTCTATGCAAAGCAAAACATTTCTGACTAAAAATTGTTTTTGCAACACCAAAAGAAAAAATATCCAGGTCCAGTACATAAAAGGGAGACAACAATATATTACAACAGCAAAGTTAAGGGTTTTCAAGAGTTTGGTTTGTTTACCTGACTACAGCTTTAGGAAGGACAATCTGTGGTTCTGTGAATGTATAGTACACAACAGCATAGGGTAGAATCTGTCTAGGGAACTCTTCAATTTCAAACTCTCCGTACTCATACAAGTACAGCTGTCAACAGAATGCCAATATATTCAGAGTATAGAAAGTATGTGTACATCATACACAATATTTATTTATAAAAATATAATAAACATAAAATTAGTTTAAATTGATCTGTGAGATTTACTATAGAATACTCCACACAACACCAGTGAATGTGTTTATCAATGTAAAGTAAAACTCCACCAGAATGACCCTATGAGACTGACCTGTGTGGAGTACAGGAGCATGTGTGGGGGGAGGCTAGCAGGCTGGTCAACAGTGGGCTTGGCAATATGACAGTCATAGTTAGGTGTTGGCTCTAGTTGGGCCCCCACATTTTTGCACATCACTGATTTGACTTTACCCTGAAACAAACAAATGTATCTATACATTTGTCTACAACAAATCATATAAAATTAGAGTTTAGTAATGTGATAACAAACTGAGATTTAAATACCACATTATTTATTATTAAATCTCAGCTTAGCAATGCAATAGTATATTATTTGAATACAACACATTATAATAGTTGCCATCACAACAAAAACTGCTGTGTCTTACCTTGTAAATTTTGACAAGAAGAAGAATTTTCTCCCCATATTTAGGTCTCATGGGTGTCACAATATCAGCGTGTTTACAGACATGCACAGCTAAAAAAAAATGTTCATAAATTTATACGGTGAAATATAGTTTTGTGGTGTAATGCTAATTTATAAAAATTATGCTAATTTTTTTTTGTAATTTTCAATAGTCTAATTGCAACATCAATACAATTTAACAACAGAAGGATTGGAGATAGCTGCTGGTTGATTCGATGGCAAGACCTAAACTTATTGTAAACATGGCATGGAAATGATATCCAGAAAGTAAACAGAACTATACACCTATATACCATTCTAACTCACAACTATTAAGATATGCAAGCACATTGGACTAATCAAATATTAAACAAGTCTAAACATCATTGGCTGTATTCATTTCAGGGAGCTGTCAATAATACTCTTTGAAACTCTAATTAAGGAAGAAATTACTAAAAATTTGTTATTCTAATAAAGATAAACCTATCTAAATGTGATACAGATAGACCTACCTAAATGTGATACAGATAGACCTACCTAAATGTGATACAGATATACCTACCTAAATGTGATACAGATAGACCTACCTAAATGTGATACAGATATACCTACCTAAATGTGATACAGATAGACCTACCTAAATGTGACATGGATAGACCTACCTAAATGTGATACAGATAGACCTACCTAAATGTGATACAGATAGACCTACCTAAATGTGACACAGATAGACCTACCTAAATGTGATACTCCTAGACCTGAGAACTGTTGGTTACCACACTTGACACCAGTACGACACATCTTCTCAACCTGAAATTATATTTGTGTTCACTCAATGTGCTGCACAAATAATACTGAGATTTTATATAGACTATACTCCTTTATCATATTTAAACTGACCACAAAAACCCTTTTCATACAATGACTACAGAACAAGATAACTGAAGGGAATTAGACTTTATCCTACATATAAGTAAAGTAAATCGCAAAATGTTTTCTAAATCAAGTCTTAGAGTGATTAAATTTGAAGTTTAAAACTCACAGTAGAAGGGTTGTCCACTGGTATAAAAGCAAAACTGTCTGCCAACAATGCATCGGAGTAGCCACTACTTTTCAGTTCTTTTCGTCTTTCTAAATACTAAGAGTGAAGATAAAACATTTTAATTAGACATTTAAGACATGTTAGGAATAGGCACACAACTAAAAATTCAAATATTCAACAAGCATTCAAATAAAATAATTGTTTCACAATCTTAATGGGATCTGTCTGGTTGAACAGAGGTTAACTGACCACCTTTTTAAACAAAAAAGGAAATTTGTTGGAAATTGAATGTTGTCAAGTTTCTGACAACAATCAGAGTATCTACACCACATTTTTTTTCAGGAGAAAAACTTTGAGTAATTATGTTAAAAACTTGAAAAAAAATTTTTTGAGTTTTTTCTTCACATTTTTTTCAAAGGGAAAAAAATTATAAAAAAAAAAGTTGGAAGTTAGATGGGTTATTAAAAAATTGCTATTAAATTTCTTAAAATGGAACATTCATTGTGAATAAAAAATAAAAATTGGAAACAGGTTAGATAGCCAGAAACATTGCGCTGGCTAATATAAAAACATCTGATAAAAGAACAAAAAGATCCACTAATTTTTTTAAACAAGCTCACCTTGGAAACCAAATCAGGATTGTAGACTGACTGCACTCTGGTGAACTTGTGAGAAGTATTAGAAAAAGGAAAATGGAAACTTTTTCTAATTTGAGATAAAATTTCCTGCTGACATTCATGGGAATCAAGGGTTAAATCAGTCAGGAGATCTGAAAACAAGGTTCACGAGTTAATAAACTAGAATTTTATATAAGAAACTTTGGAAGATAGCGTAACACTTTAAAAAGTTTATTCAACAAGTGAGCATAGCTTTCAAATTAAGCATTTGCATCCCAAGAAAATAACAGCGTACCAACCTCGCTTAATTTTCTTTAGCCTAGGAATTGTAAACTGTGGGCCATTGGGCTTGGTCAATGTCTTCCTTTTGGCAGTGCTACTTTCATGCTTTCCAAAAGCTTGTTCTTGCTGACCATTTAGCTCCAGAACATCCATGATGCCTTCATCAGAGTCACCAACTGCTGTAAAACTGTAATGGGCTGGTGTCACTAATTAACTGGTCCATTTCTTGCATCTAAAATAAAAATATAAAAATTGAAGAGACAGAAAACAAGCTTAAAAATACACTGCATTTTGAGTTGAGCCACAACCCCTGGGAAAAAAATTATGGAAAAGGTCCTACTGGTGTCCATAAGTAATAGCAGACTATAAATGCATATCTACTCAAGCATACATTACTTGTTAATTATTAGGCCCTCTCATGTGTATCATGTAGGGTATAGAACTCTTTAAACATTAAAATACTTAATTGTCACAATCCTTCCACCCCTTTCCATCATGAAGTGAAATACAAATAGCTTAAGCTTAAACAAATAATGAGGCATATAATTCACTTGACAACCTCTGTTTTCTTGTGTTGAATGTAGTTTATTGTATTTGAATAGTCTATATAGATTAGATTTTACCGAATAAAGAGGCCTGGAATTAATTTAGAACCAATGGATATCGAACTAGTAAAATTTATCATCTAATATTTTGTCTTCAAGGGAAGTAACACTTCATTTCATAACTAAACCATTTCCCTTTAGAGCTTTTAACTAAGATACCATACACACAACTGGGTATGTGCTTTTTCAAAACACTATCTATCTAGCTCAGAATTAGATTTTATTGGTTAAGGTTAAAATAAGTACAGCATCATTTATAAAAGGTAAATATTAAATCTTGTAAGTAAGCAAAACCAGTGACAAATAAAACAAATACTAAACATTTCTCCTTCGCCATATTAAAACAAATATAAAATTTTGGGCATGTCGAGGATTCAGATTTTTCAAGCTCTATTTTAACTAGAACTGTTCTGGAACTTCTTAATCCATACCTGATAACTCTTTTAATTAACAGATCATTTCTGCTAAATTAAAAAATTGTGTTGTGTGTATATAAAGTATATATTATCTGTTTTCCAATTTAAAAATGTATACTCTAATGCAAACAATCATAAGCTTTAAGATACGCATTTATATTTTGTTACCGTAAATGTTACTTAGCTGAATGACAATAGGATGTTTGTGTGTGCACGTGTTGACATGGAAGTTAATATAGGAGGCTCTCCTATCAAGCGTTTTAGCTAATACAGTGCAATTTATTTTAGAAGCCTGCATTGCATAGTAATATGGAGCACTGGAGTCAAATTGTTTATCAAATTAAATTAAAACTGTTACCAAAGATTGCAGTAGAACGGTCATCACTAATTCCTCGCTGATGCTGAGTTTAAAACTGAACATTTGTTGTGTTGTTTTTTACACTTTAAGTATTAGGCCTGGTATAACTAGACTAATTTAATCTCATCCCTCACTCGACTTCCCTACATTAACAAGGTCTCACCAGGGCTAAATGCTTAAAGAAAAGTTCAATATTATTAAATAATTTACCAATTCAAATACAAAATGTGAAACCTCACTGACTATAGACGGTTTAAGCAACACACAGTCATGTTTTTTTATCAATGCTCTAAAAATGTTGATCATATTGGAGTAGGCAGGATTTTATCTGATGGGTGAAGCCTGTGCAGGAGAATTAAAACTTTCCCCAATATGTATTGTATCTTTATATAAATTCAGTACTTATTTTAAGATTATAAAACAGTGGTTACATGACATTTTCAATTTTCAAACACCAAGCAAAGAAGACGCAAATACACTATCACAAATAGCAGTAATTTAACATGAGACATCCCTTGCCTTCAACACTGGTAATACCACTTCCAGAAAGTTATTTTGATTGGTCTATTTGTTAATTGTTCTGGATTTGTATTTTTATACTAGGGAGTCTGCTAAGTAATCCTTTAATATTATATTGAATACCGGTAGTAAATGGAATCTTTGTTTTACTCCAGGTTTTCAACTAATTATTGAAGTAAATTTAACTAAATTGTGTACATACTGTTTACCACTTAACTGATCATATCAAGGACTGAGATTGTAGATAAAAATTACAGCGCTAAAGGAATATTATAATCAATTATGGTATTAAGAAAAATTTGATTTGTGAATAACATTATAACAACAGAAGAGAGTAGGTAGGGATACTTTCTTTCTTGATGTAAAATAAAGGATGACATAAATGTTTTCATCAAGCTTAACAACAATAATTGATGAATGAAATATTTAAACATAAGCTTCAAGTTCTACAACCACAAATTAAAACGCCTCAACTAGCTGTTGGCGACCAGACTATACCCAGATCGTCTTCTAACTATAATTATTAGGTGGGTGGCAAGACGTTGGTTTAGTTAATACTTAAGTTTAGGTCATTGTTCAAAACATGAGTTATGTTGACAACTGTCTTTTAAAAAAAAATTAATACTAATAGTTTCGCTGTCTGTCTATCTGACAAGAACGCTCTGTCTGACAAGAACGCTCTAGAGAAAACATAAGCAAAAATTCTATCTGACAAGAACGCTCTAGAGAAAACACAAGCAAAATAAAAACATGCACAGTAATTCGAAAAACGAAGTATGACGCGGTCACATTTAGCATAGAGTAGAAAATAATCTCAAGCACACAGTGTGCACACAGTAATATGACGTCATTGATTCTCGAGTAAACATTGAATTAAAAAGGAAATTTTGTCTAATCTAAATGGTTTGCGTGAAGAGTTTCTTGCATACAATTCTTCGGGTAGGGGCGAAGCCCCACCCCCGCGTAAGAACGTCTGAGCCCCCCCCCCTCCCCAACTCAAAAGAAATTTCTTCATCGATACTCTATAATAAATTACCGCCTAATTAATGTGTCTAATCTAAAAAGTGGTTTTCTTGCAATTTCTTTAATGCAATTCTTCGGGTAGTGGCTAAGCGCGACACCAGTGTTTCTTTCAGACGTTTTCCTCCCCGGAGAGGGGTGGGGGAACTTGAAATTTTCGGGGGCGGGTGTAGAATTTTCGGGGAGGGGGCGGACACTGGAAAAAGTATATAATTATATTTCGTTGAATGGGACGGTAGACATGTTTTTTTAGAGTTGGGGGTGGGTGGGGGGGGGGGGGGGTGGGGGGTGGTTTTAATTTAGACTTTTTCCTCCCCGGAGAGGTGTGGGGGTACTTGAAATTTTCGGGGGCGGGTGTAGAATTTTCGGGGAGGGGGCGGACACTGGAAAAAGTATATAATTATATTTTGTTGAATGGGACGGTAGACATGTTTTTTTTTAGGGGGGTGGGGGGTGGTGTGTGTGGGGGGTTTAATTTAGACTTTTTCCTCCCCGGAGAGGGGTGGGGGGTACTTGAAATTTTCGGGGGCGGGTGTAGAATTTTCTGGGAGGGGGCGGACACTGGAAAAAGTATATAATTATATTTCGTTGAATGGGACTGTAGACATGTTTTTTTTTTTGGGGGGGGGGGGGTGTGGGGGGGGGGGTGGGTTGGTTTTAGTTTAGAGAAAAGAGACAGCACTATCAGCCTAGCGCCCGTTGTACCCTTCCTCAACGGGCCATTTTTCTAGTGTATATATATTTATGAATTTTATGATGACGCCTTTAGAAACATTGCTATAGCCAAAAATGCTAATGCTCATTTAGGCCTACTTGTTGAGCTGGACAGCAGTGTTGGGTAATTGAAAACCATCCTGATTATATTCATTAGTGTAAGATTTGTAACAAAATCTTAAATAAATTACAGCATTGCATTTTACAGCATCTTATTTCATTATCATACATAGAGAACACAAGTACCTTAATATATCACACACCGGAGGATAAGAATTATGAATATTATTTTTTTTCATCTGATTAGAATACTGTACTGCCAGTTTCCTTGCTGTGCATTCAATAAAATGGCCTGAATAGGCAATGTAAAACTAGTCATTTATTTCATACTGCCAATTTCAGGCCTTGCTGATTTTACATGTATGTATTTATGCAAAGGTGTGTGTATGTATATGTATATATATATATATATATAATAGCTTATACATGTGCTATGCTATGGTAACCAAATTGGCACAATGGTCTACAGTATGTCCGCCCAGACCCCCCCCCCCACTTCTCCGTGGTGTATTGTGCACTGCCAGCGATCATGTTACCCCAGGCATACACACCCAAGGAGAACCTGTCACCCTTTCCATGCATGACCACATTCTCCAGCTTAGAATCTTGATGAAGACAAAGTTGCTTTTCCAATGACGTAAAGGATGTAATGACACACTACTTTAAATTATATATGTATGTACATATATCAATATCTATCTATGTGTGTGTATACATATGTGTGTGGTTGTAAAAATAGGTTTGCCCCATTAGTCTTGTGTTTCCATATTAAGTGATCTATAAAAGGAGAATTAAAGAGAAGCTTACTGTTTAGGCAAATCATACAGCTTTCCTATTTAGGGCCAAGAGATGGGAGCTTACACTACTTACAGTTGTGCCTTTTAATTAATTCTATAAATAACATATGTCTCATATGTACACCCTTTGATTAAAATTTAAAAGAAAATTAAAATAGGTATCAATATTAAATATTCTCAACAGAGTAAAAACCTGTCAAAAATGTGAATGGTAGAAGTGATGTTTATTTTTAGTCAAGAAATCTATTAATAGGTTTTTGCAAATGACCCAACTTTTGTAAACCCAAAGCCCATAATTATTTTACACTATTTCCCTTGATCTAACAACTGATTTGGTATGGTAAGGTAAGCGCATGGTTGCTAACCTAAAAAGTCTAGAGTTCAAACCCCCCACCGGCAGATGAGGTTCAATAGCTGGGGACTGCTACTCATCTAGGAGAGATAACTTCAATAACAAACAACTGCTGCCTTGTAGTTTAATCTTGTTTGAACACAGGCTATGGAAGCAAATCCAAAAAGAAAAGTAGGCTGAAATCAGAGTCAAGTGCCTATATAGAAAATAACAAGTTGACTTGTAATAATTAATTGTGTTGGAGGTAATCACTTCCACAACTAGAATTTAGAATGAAGAAGAAGAAACAACTCATGCCTTGAACGTATTCTTGGGTAAACAAAGACAATGGAAGCACATCCAGAAAGACAAGTTAGTTTGAGTCAACAGGATATTATATATCACACAACACGTTGGCACATAATATTTACTACAAGCCTACCCACGGCGTAGCATATGCCGCTATTTAGTGACAGGTGAAGACTTCCTGAAAGACACAGTTGTCCAAGTAAGGTGGGTGGGTACACACTGTTGTGCATGCCTGGAGAGTGAGGGAGGGGTGGGTGGGGGAAAGGTGGGTTTGAGAGTTGGTGTGCGTGCGTGGTGTCCCGCATGGTTGGTCGACACACAGAATTATATATAGATTTTGGAGGAAATTCCCTCCAATAGCAAAAGTAAGAAAAAAATTTAAAAAAAAAAGCTTGCATATTTTATCATTTTATGACTTCAACCTCAGGCTACACTACGTAGGTTATCTGTTCATATCCAATCAGCCTATGAGTAATTTATAATGATCCACCCCACCAAATTCACTTGAAAAAATACTAAACGATATTAATAAATTTAATAGGCCTAATATAATATATAAACTTTTGTGACTGCTGTCTGATACTGCTGTATTTTATAGCCCAGCTGAACACATACAAAGCTTTTGCACTCACTCGATATCATTCATCTAACCCCGCCCAGTGTTTCTTCCAGACTTTTTTCTCCGAGGGGGGCACTTGAAATCTTCGGGGGGGGGGGGGGTAAACTTTCTTCGGGGGGGGGGGGGGGGGGACACTGTTAAAAGTATATATTTTCTATATAAATAATATAAATTTCATTTCGTTCGGGGGGGGGGGGGCGGTAAAAATTTTTCGGGGGGCTTCGTCCCCCCGAAGATATGCCTGGAAGAAACTCTGCCCCCACCTCCCCCACTGAACACCATGACTGTTCTGCTACTGCTAGCCTTCTCTGGTATGCATCTCTTTACTTGGATACGGATATTGCTGCATTTTAAAATATCCAAAATTGCCTCACTGTTATTTTATTAGTTTAGTTTTTAACCACACTGTTGTGAGCTGAAGAAAGGCCTTGTGTAGAAATGTTCACTATAATAATCTCAGCCTGCTTTGTCAATCAATGAAGGTGTGGGGGAGGGGTGTGGTATTATAAAGTAAGAAAGATCATGGTAGCCAATAATATGATATGAAATTTTTATGAAATAAGCTATGTAAGACTGACCAGGAAATGCAAAAATGTAAGTTATTGTACCACAAAACTACAAAGTTACTTTAATGTAGAGTTTGATTTTAACAGATGGCAAAACAATAACCCAATCATAATAATGATAATATAACTAGTGTTTATAAGCGTTATGAAAAATAATGAAGTTTAACCAGCACAGCCCTGGGTCCTTTTTCTTTTGCTGTTTAACTACAACTTCGGTACACAGTTACTCATCCCCAACAGTAGGGACTTTGAGATAAATTTCAAAATGATTTATTTAAGTAAAAAAACATATCATCACATAGAACTACATACAATTAAGACAAAACAGTTTACTTTTTCAAAATAGGACATTCCATTCAAAAGTTATGATTTTTTTACTGAATAAAAAGTTACTATAGGATTTAACGGTAATTTTTGCGGGCAAATTTTGTGTGTAATGTGTATAAATCAATGCCAAATCTTTATTACATGGAATTTTGTATTCAAATTTTCAGAGTTTCAAGATAAATGTGTTTTGAAGTACTTAAACCTAACATTTTTTTAAAATGTAAAGGGTGTGATGAAATATGTGTCTAGAGGGGATACCACCCCCTAATTCTAAAAAAAAATTTTTTTTTTTTTTTTAAAGTATATGGTGGTTCTAAATATTATATTATTATCATGTCCAAATTCTAACATCTGCTAGGTGTAATAGTATGGAACCTCACACCTTTGAGCTTAATATACAATTTAATCTAAATCCCCCACCCCAGCGCAAAGGTTCTTTTATCACACAAAAAATCCAGATTACACAAATAAAATACTAGTTAAATGGAATTGGTGTAAATAAAATACCAGACAGGTAAACACTGTTGATAAAAATTAAATTTAATATAAATAATATAATTACATAGTAATTACAAGACTAGCAAAATAACAAGTCACCTAAAACAACATCAGCTAAAATACTGTCAAACGAGACGCACACATCTTCAGCATCATCCTCTGTTTCATTTTCTTTCCAATAAGCTACTCTAAATGAATCTACAGCTGATTTTTTCTTTAACTTTAAAATAAACCTACCACTAAAAATAACATCCTCTCCATTCACATTCCACTTATGCTCAATCCTCGCCCCCTCTACCCTATCTGACAAAAAAATTGACAATTTTTTTCTTTGAAAACTACTAACATTGGCAAATACAGGGTCATTAATAACAGTGAAAAGCTCCTTCTCGATCAATAGCTGTTTAATAGCTTTAGCAATTTTGTTTCGGTTTCCCATGTCTCTTTTCTGGCTTTTTTCCATCAGCCGTCGCTGCAGCTCCCTTTCTTTCTCTATCCTCCTATCCTTTCCTAACTTTCTACAAACTGCACCCCTCTTAATACAAAATTGGATTATTTGTTGTTGAACTGCTGCAGGCTTGGATGACAGCCAGTCCAACGATTTGTTCAGCTTTACTTTAGTTTTTGCATCTAAAAAAGTTATCTCTGAATTTGGGGCCCTGCGCGACAATGAATCAACAACACCAAGGGCCCTCTCAGCCCAGATGTTGTGTACGGGGGCACTGGCTGCTGCAGCTAACATGGCCTCAGTAGGTGCAGCTAAATCACCCTCCAGGTAGCGGGAAAGCTGACGGCTGAGGACAGTTTGGGTGGCTGTGGCCATGGCTTTAGTGGCAGTACTAAAGGCTTCGAGGTTGGTGTCATCTACAATCAGCAGAGATGACAAAGTTTCATCCGCAATTAAGGGGCGTCCAAAGGCATCCTCACATCCAATCAAAAGGTATTCTGGCTCAGCAATTACTCTAGCAATGAATTTCATCGCCACCTTTTGATATTCAACCTGAAAGAAAAAATATACATTTGAACAAAGTATAACTCATTACAAGAAGTCACCAGTATTTATTTTTAAAAACTCAAAATTATTACCATGTCAAAATGATTCCGTTTTGATTCTTTGGCATAGAAGACTGACATCCAAGCCCCGGTTAGGTATTTCCCCCAAAGTCCAAGTGCCTGCAACTGGGAAATAATAATGTCATTTTTTAAGTCCTTTAGTAGTGCAGCTCTTAATGATATGTTGCTGCAATATTTTTCTAAATATAGCACCAGAAGATGCCTGTGTCTGTATACAATACCAGCCAGGCAGAACATCACGTGCAACCTATTACCAACATATCTAGGGAAAATACCACATGCCAAGGAATGCTGCCTGAGAAAAGCCTTGAATCCTGTAGGATCTCCCTTTGCTTTGTACCTAATAGGAAAGACAAGAGCTATTGAAAAGTCATACCAATGCAAAATAAAAATCAAACAACAGCGATGGAAAAAAACTTACCTCAGCTTAGATATTCCATACAGCAAGTTAGCAGCTCGACAGTCTGAACCAAATGTGTCACTGGGAATAAGGGAATTAAATTTTTGAAAAGTCTTCCTTACTTCATTGGCTATGCCATCAAGAGGGTGTAAGTGACAATTCAGTTCAAGTAAGTTTGTCTGAAGTTTTTCATTCAGCAGTAGTACTGCAGCGTGGTTGGCTGAGGCCCTATCTGTCAACGTGGATGAAACCTTTCCACACATTTGAAGTTTTGTTTCCTCCTTATCAACTTCACAAAAGGAAGAGTACGTTGTTGCCAAGTCCTCAATTGTGTTAAGTACATGACCAGCATAGTCCTCAGCTCTGCCTCCTGCCAGTTCCGTAATGTTTGCGGTGAAAACATTTTCAGGCGTTCCAAAATGAACTTCATTTATGTGTTTACCGGATATAGTTGTTGCATCAAACGCTATGGTTACAACATCCGAATCAACAATGGCCTCAGAAACTTGAAGCTCAGCCAAAACTGCCATTTCACGACACATCTGTGCAATTGTAGACACTGATGGCAGGTCAACTTGTGCATTGCAGAGATCAGTGCAGAACGCAATTACCTTTGATATCGCCTCAACAGGCACATTTAGTTCAAGGCAGCGGTAAATTACCATTCTGATTGAAGAATTGAATTGCTTTTTATTGACTTTGGTGACAATAGTTTGAGCATCATAATTTTCAACATGTGGTATGTCATGTAGCAAGGCAGCATCGTTAGAAATTAACTTCTTTTCCAGCTCAGTTACTTTCAACTGTAGAGCATTTAGCTGGCTGTGGCACTTTTTC
Source organism: Physella acuta (assembly GCF_028476545.2). Taxonomy (NCBI): domain Eukaryota; kingdom Metazoa; phylum Mollusca; class Gastropoda; family Physidae; genus Physella; species Physella acuta. The sequence continues at coordinate 395,947 of NW_026731897.1, read as the reverse complement.
TTTTGTTTTGAAAGTATGCTGCACTTAAGATGTGCCCTTTTTAGAGAGTTGGACAACGAAGCAATTTTGTCCTGCAGTGTCTTTACTTTGGACTGAAATTTGCCAATTCGCAGTCCTTTTCTTTCCAGCTGCTGCTTAACCCGATTTACTTGATACGTTTTTTTTATCTGGAACTTCTCTTTCTTTTCAGCACTATAGGACAGTCTTAACTTCAGGTTCTCCTTAAACAATTCTCTGTTGCACTGCTGCTTTTGGTCACAAGAAAAACATTCCTTACTTGTCCTCGTTTTTAAAGGTGAAATGGGAGGTGGCATCTTTGGCTGTACAGTGCTAAGTGGCTGCTTTACAGGGAAGTGGAAATCAGTATTCAGCAAGCATTCAATATTTGCCCAGTTCCTAGTAATATGGATCTTCAGCGAAGTAACTCTGGCATTCAAACGACTTAAAACAAGTTGTAAAGATGAAGCTTTACAATCTGGATGACCACCTAATTCCAGAAGATATGTTGCTGTCTTCTTTACATTTTTTTTGTTATTCACAAAAATGTGGTACACAAATCCATTAGTAAACTTGTTGTTCTTGTGCGAATTAACAAGAAGCTCCAAATCATGAAGGGTTTTGGAAGGCCTCTCCATTTGCATTACTGATGAAAGAAAATAAAAAGCTTTCATTCATATTATATTTTCAACTTCTACAAACCAAGATTATTTTCTATTGTTTTAATTAAGAAAACGATTTCTATTTCAGTGCTAGTCCAGCTATTACTATTGCTTAGACTTAGTACATTTTCTAAAATAACACAGTAGTAAGAAATAAAATAATGTCTTTTTAATAAAATATAATGATTAAATAATCTTAAAATATAAATATCAGATGCAGATGCTTTAAATAGGTTAAGATTGGTTAAGATTTCAACAGATACATAAAAAGTATCTCTTATTCACAGCCGAGTCGGCCATTATCGATAATAGGTAACTACCGACATTGCCGAGTGTCGGCTGAAATTTTAACACCATCGGCACTTCGTGAGGCATTATCTAATTCAAGGGATGGTTCAAATTTAAAAAACAAGACTTCAGAATAAACTTAAATGATAAATCTAGGTGTATCTTTAAAAAAAAAATGACTATCAAGCTTAGTTATTTAATAAATTAAATATTTCTACATACCTGTCCAAGAACTGTAGATTACTCAAAGATACGTCGATGGCGACGAGAAAAAGCTTGCTCAATAGAAAACTTAATTATTCCTTCATCAGTATTTATGACAAATGGAATGAATTAAAGGATTTTGAAATGAGAATCTGGCTTTATATAGTGAGCTATGTTTTGGCGGACGGAAACCAGAATCAAGTTTAGTATGGCGGCGGTCGCGCAGTTTCCGGGCCGAAATTTGACGGATATCGTAGTCCCTAGCCAACAGAGTTAATTTCAGGCACTTTTTCAGGGGAAAAAAAGGGGGGGGGGACCCCTGAAGCAAGTCAACAGAATATATACAATATATACTTTAAACCCCCCCCCCCCCACCCCCCCCCCAATTAAACAAAACAAAAACATTTGACTTTCTGTGCAAAACTGAGTTTGATAAAAAAAAAAATTTAAAGGCCTAATCTTTACTTTCTTTAGTTAAAATGTATAAGCTCTCTAAATCTAAATAAGACTAATAGATAGTTACAAATTAGTCCTATTTATTTACTTGTCATAAACATGAGGAGCCAGAGAGCATACTGCTGAACTCGTGAACTCAAGAATGAGTAGAATGAGCTCATGGTTCATAACAATTTAACAACAACTCGAATACTTTTTTTTTACTTAGGCCGTACATAACAAAAGCAGAATAATCGGAAATATTTGTACCACTAGTAGATCTTAATTTAGTTCCTAAATCAAATATACTAAACTAGATCCTAGTTCTAACTAGAACTCGAGAAATATATCTATGATAATCTACTAATCTACGACTAGAGTCTAGATCTAGAAGAGAGAACTAATATTTTCAATACCAGTGTTAATAAAGTAAACGAAAATAGGTATATTACGCTGCGCATGTACAGGAAGTAGTTTTGAATAACTTTAGGCAGCGGATGATTTGCCAAATTGGCTATCCATATGCTAAAACAGAGATTTAAAATCACAAAGTAATTTTATAATTTACATGTAAGCAACGTATAAAGTGTAAACACTTAGAAAAAAACTATTAATAACTAATAATACTCCACTCAAAAAAAATATTTATTTTAGTTAGTTATAGAATTTTGATTCAGAAATAAAAGTGCTAACATATTATAAAACGCCATTAGATTAATGTTTTAATCTCTGTTTTTCTCAAATACTCCTCTTACCATGGAAACTCGCAACTCTTGCAGTCTTGGTCAAAAAATTTAAATATAAAAAAATAATGCATTTTTTTTAAAAAAAGTACTAACACGAGAACAAATAAAATTGCCCCCCCCCCCCCCCCCCCCCCCCGCGCAACAAGTCAAAAAACAAGGGATGTAATAAATGTTTTCTGATAATGTTGTATTTCCATGGTTACTTCTCATTTAGCACATTTCCTCGTGAGCGGTAATAGCAGATTACCACAGAGACTTACATATATATAAAGTCTATATTTATACTTTGAAATGAAGCTGATCACAACTAGACCGTGACGCCCAAACTAGTGCCGCCATTGATAGCTAAGAAAACATTTCTAGAACAGAGCCTTACTCTCTAGAGCAGGGGTCTCCAAACTTTTCAGCCCGAGGGCCGCATTAACTATCAAATATCAGTTCGGGGGCCAGAGTTTCTTTAAGGCATCTCTTCAGGGTCGTGGCGCCCTCCCCCCTCCCCCGAAGAACGTCTACCCCCTCCACCCCACCCCCCCACCCCCAACGAAATATAATTTATATAAAAATATATACAAATTTCAAGTTGAGAGGTGGAACAGCTGTCCAGCGAATCATCTGATGCAATTGAAAAAATGGCGAAACTTGCTTGAATTGTTCGCTATTTGAGTCGCAATATTTTCACCAATGTCTGCAATACGGCGAGTAATTGTATTTGCACACAAAGCTACATTTTCAAATTGTTTTGAATTTTCTGTGCAAAGCTCCTCAGCCACCTCCAACAAACATTTATTTAGTGGACAAAAAGATCGTCGCGGGCCGGATAAAAATAACCTCGCAGGCCGCATCCGGCCCGCGGGCCGTAGTTTGGAGACCCCTGCTCTAGAGTCTAGTGTCTAATGCCAGGCACCGCTGTCACAGGCGCGGTAACACAAATTACACACACTGTCGCACACGCACTGTCGCACACGCACTTAGATTAGCTAGGTCTGGTAGATGGCTGGCTGGGTGTGTGTGTGTGGGGGGGGGGGGGGGGGTCGAACAATCGGGCTGTCTCGGCAAGTGAAGTCAAGCGTGAACATTCACCGACACGGCAGATTGGAGAACACGACGCCGCTGGCATTCCTACGCGGTCAACAAAGTCATCTTCACAGTCTTCTCTCGAGGCTATGTCACTATACTTCACAACCCAGTAAATATAAGATATTAAAAAACAATTTTTGTAATGTGTTTTGTCTTGGCTTATCGATATAAATATAAAAACCAATGTTTAAAATGTAGCAGTATTAAATTTGATTGATTCATTAGCTACATGCTAACTTTTATATATCTGGTTTAATTTATTAAATAATTAGATTAAACCATGACGGTAGCTCAAGTTTGGTCGCTGAAAAATTCTTTTAATGGAACCCCGAAAATTGACGATTTTCATTTAACAGAGGAAACCTTACCAGAGCTAAAGGATAATGGTATGTAAAATGTAGTTCAAACATCATTAAAAATAGATCTAGTCTAGGTAAGTTACTTACAAACATTTCATTTTTAGAGGTACTTAGTATGTACCAATTAGCCTACTTTTATTAGCCTACTTTTTAATTAGTTAGTAGGTGATGTGAACTATATTATTAACTTCAGTGCTCTAGTGGACTACATATAACTTCAAAGCAATGCTATAGGCCTGTTAATTATTATTTATTAATTTATAGAAAGTGTTTCTTCCAGACTTTTTTTCTCCAGTTGGGGGGGGGGGGGAGGGGGGGGTCGGTAGACATTATTCAGGGGGAAGGGCAACCCCCCCCCCCCCCCCAAGAAAGACTATTTATAGATGAGCGTGTGGGTAGTGTTGTCCATTATGGAAGCAGTGGCCGCTGCACTAGGTCGTGTTTCACCCGGTGCGGTACTAGGAGTGTAGCCCCCACCCCCTCCAACATTTTTTTCATTTAGAGTTATCCCTCTCCCCTATTATTTTATTATTTTAACTGGATAAAGCTTTGTTTTAACAGTAAATTTAACGATTTATAGAAATTGCGAGTCACCCTGTGCGGATTGCACCATCCGCCGCGCTTTTCTACACTACTTCGTGTAATACAATATCGGCGTAGATACATTAATTCTAAAATGTAAATACGGTACACTGATCTAGCTTCACAACTCTGCAGTGGCGTAGCCAGGATCGTCTCAAGGGGGGGGGGGGGGTTCCAATTTTTACCCGAGGACAAACTTTTGATTTGCACACCCTCATACTTTTTATATATATATACCGAGGGGTCTATTGGGGGGGGGGGTTTATAACCCACCCTAACCCCCCCCCCATGCCTACGAAACTGCAACTCTGTCAAATATTTTTGGTTTGTTTTAGAATTTAGACACCATGCAAGATTGAGTTCATGTTGAATATATATAGATGGTTAATATGATTTATAAGATTTTTTTACCACAGTCTAATAATGGACATTACCAAAAAATAGGGATGTGATTTATTGTTATTAATAAATTATTATAAAATCAGTTGAAATGAGCGTCGTTTGGGCCTAGGCTTGGGATAAGATGTTGGGGCATGTGGTGGTAGGCTATTAAAAAGTGATATTAATAAATAGATTATTAGTTCATTAAGAAAATAAAAGTCCTTAATGTTTTGATAGTTTATTTTAAGCATAAACTTAGACTATAGTACCTTGCAGGATCTAACAATTTATTATGTTATAGAACTTTTAACTTTATATATATATATATATATATATATATATATATATATATATATATATATATATATATATATATATATATATATATAACAGCCTGATAATGACTGTTTAACTTTTTGTTAGAAATTTTGGCTGAGGCACTGTATTTAAGCATCGACCCATACTTCAGGCAAGTTATTTTTCTTTAATATATAGACATAAATTTAGAAATATTAAAAAAAAAAAAAAACTAGTTTAATCCACCAAAAATATTTTAGCCAATTTTCTATTTGACCTATTTTTTTTCAGGTTGCTGGCGTCAAGTAGTCAACCATTACCCGGTGAGCAGGTGGCCAGGTAAATATTTTAAATTTGTCTGTTTTTTGTTGATCAAAAATAATTTTTTGTTTTTGCTTTTAATCATAGGCGTATCATTTTTTTTAATAATATTGTTAGCGCTATTTCCATTCTGGAGAATTGCGTTTATTAACTCGTCATTTCTGGGAATGGATGGATGAATGAATGTATGGATGAATGTGTGTCCGGGCTTTAAGTCGTATCCCCTCCTCTCAACGAAGCAATATCGATGACTAGTTCCAAAAGCAATTATGTTAAGCAAGTTACGAGAATGAGCATAGGCCATAAAAATTCCGGGTTTCTTTCATGTATTTCCCGGAAAAGCCAAAAAACCTCGAAAAAATTCAGTTTTTGGCCCATATATCGGCAACCAGACCACTTAGCGACTTGAAACATGTACCAATCGATTCCTGCCATAATTTAGAACAATATTGCCGAAGAAAGTTTTCAAAAATATCCTTTCGTTCGGTCACAAATTTTAAAATTACATAAACACCTACAAACCGATCGTTCTTCTAGCTTGAACGCACCCCAGCATTGTACGTCAGAGCTATTTTTAGATAACATAAGGAAATTGCGCATAAATGTCACTAGACTTTTCTAATTAACTTGTCTATACTTAAACATCTATCTTTGTTGTTAACACTTAATTTTTAAAAATCTACTGGATGAAATATTAATGTATGTTTTATCTTGAAATGTTATTTAAATTCTGCTCTCTTTCTGAGCATGTATTAAATTAAAATATGTTACCCTGTGCTCAACTTAAATAACAAAACAAAAGGAATGTTAAAGAGCTAACTTTTCACAGGGTTCTAGCATCAAAGAGTCCAAACTTTCCTGTTGGCTCTCTAGTGTGTGTCCATGCAGGGTGGCGCTCACATACGGTACTTAATGTGTCTGAATGCAGAAGTTTTGACACCAAAGTGGAGGTGATAGAAGAGGTTCAGGGTCTGTCCCCGTCTCTTTGGCTTGGCACTGTTGGAATGACGGGGTAGGTAAACTCTGTGTAGCAGTTTTCAGTCTGCTTTAAATGTTAACAACTGCTCAGTTTTTTGTGAAATACTATTAGGTACAATATCATGTAAAACTTTATACCATTACATCTAACAACATATAGATTATAATATTTAAAAAAAAAATAACCAACCAAGAATGTCATCTTGATTTTATATTTGAAAACTTATTTCAGTAAGAAACCTAATTTATAAATTGTTATATTTTTACACATATTGGCTAACAAACAAGTTTGAATTATGATTCTTACAGATTTGTTTATTAGAGTTACATGATGTAAGATATAAAAAATATATGTCAAAATGTTTCAATTATGTATTTTAGGGTTACATGATGTATGATATAAAAATATGTCAAAAAGATTCAATATGTTTCAAAGTTACATGTTGTGTGATATAAAAATATATGTAGAAAAGTTTGAATATATTTCAGAGTTACATGATGTAAGTTATAAAAAAAAAATATTTCCCAAAGTTTCAATGATATATTTCAGAGTTACTTGACATATGATAAATGATATATATGTAAAAAAAAGTTTGAATACATTTCAGAGTTATGTGACATATGATATAAAAATATATGTAAAAAAAGTTTGAATATATTTCAGAGTTACGGCTTATTTGGGATTTGTCGAGAGATGTGAACCCAAATCAGGGGAGACAATTGTTATTACTGCAGCTGCTGGAGCAGTGGGGTCAGTTGTTGGTCAGCTGGCCAAACTGCAAGTAAAATATTATTTGATACCAATAGCTTTCACCTTTTTTATAAATGTTCATGTAGCAGACAAATCCACAAAAGTCTGGCATACATAATTATTCATCGCATATTTATAGTATGCCCTACAATAAAATATATACAGTTAACTTGTTAGGGATGGTGTGGTTAAATGGTAGAGCGTTCATCTACTATCCTGAAGGTCATGAGTTCAGATCTCTGTTCAGATTGTACTGTAGGACATCCTTGAGTCCACCCAGCTGTGATGTGTATCTTACTCATGTGGGGAAAGCAAAGGGTGCTGGGACTAGTGATGACCACACCATCCCGACATGAACTTGATTGGCAGATATTTTCTTTACCATAGACCATGTCCCATCTCCTTCTTGACCAATTTTTTCCATTTTTTCCTTCCTTCTCTCTAAATACCTTTCCCTGTGAATTCCATTCCAACACTAGTCTAGTAATTGTGCCTATCCACTCCCTTTCTCAATTCTAAATTACCCCACCCCCATGTAAATCAGTATGTTAAAATATTTAATAAGTGACTAAGAAATTTAAAAATATAAAAATTTATAATAAATTTTAAACTGTAGATTATACAAAGGTGCATAACTTTATGTTTTATAATTCAGGGTTTGAGAGTTATTGGCCTTGCTGGCTCCAGGGAGAAGTGTGAGTACCTCAGGAGCCTGGGCTTTGATCATGCCATCAACTACAAGGTGGAGGACATCTCACAGGCGCTTGACACAGCTGCACCAGATGGTGTGGACATCTATTTTGACAATGTGAGCTGCCAGATAGATATGAACAAAATATACCTAATTATTGCTGAAAAAAGTTTGTTGTTTAATTATAAAATAACAAGGATTATTAAACACACATAAGCGATTATAAAAAATATACATTAACTATTAATGAAAAAAGTTTGTGGTCTAATTATAAAACAATGAAGATTATTAAACACACATTAGCGATTATAAAAAATATACATTAACTATTAATGAAAAAAGTTTGTGGTCTAATTATAAAACAATGAAGATTATTAAACACACATTAGCGATTCTAAAAAATATACATTAATTATTGCTGAAAAAAGTTTGTGGTCTAATTATAAAACAATGAGGATTAATAAACACATATAAGCAATTTTAGTTTAGGTTTCTATTTCACTGTTCAGTAAGTTTGAAACTAAATTAAAATTAAGAATATTATTTCTTTTTTAAGATATACTTACTATATAACTTACTTATTTTTTAACCCACTGCTCCAGTTCATAGGCAATGTTATAAAGTTTAATAATTTAAATTAGTTTTACATTGATTTTTAAAAAAAATGAAAATGTAAAACTTTTAAAATTTATTCTTTCAAATTTCTTTTCAGGTAGGAGGGAACATTTCAGATATTGTTTACAGTAAACTACGCAGCCACGGACGTGTTTTAATCTGTGGCCTCATCTCCACTTACAATACAGGGGCAGAGAAAGGTAGGGCATTTGAGACAGGTAGGGCATTTGAGAAAGGATTAATTTTCTCAAAAAAAAAAAAAAAAAAAAAAAAGCAAAAAAAACCAGCAGATTTTAAAAGTGAGTTATTTTTTTTAGTATAGTTGCAAAGGAACATGATTATATGTAATGTTAAATTAGTTTTATTGTTGTTGCAATTGATTTTTTTATAGTCATTGTCCAGGTTCTGTTACTATCATGATTGTGTTTGCTTTTATGGATAGATTTATAAAAAAGTATGACCTTAACTGGCTGAAATATTTCAGGTAAACTTTGGTACAATGACATCCTGTTTAAACAGCTCAAAGTTCAAGGTTTTTTTATATTCACCCCTGAGAACCTGGCCCAGTTCCCTAGAGTGAGGAAAGAGCTAATATCCCTAATTACACAGGTTTGATTAAATTACAATTAAATTCAACATATTAGTAAATTTGCCACTAATTATAATAATAATTTTTATATTTGATATAATTTTACTTATTTTAGACCAATCATATTTTGTCATATTATTTGTTCCTTTTAAATACTGTATGGTTTCTATTTTTTAGGGAAAGATCAAAACAAAAGAACATGTACGAGAGGGATTCAAGAACATGCCTGCAGCCTTTCTAGAACTATTTACAGGGGAAAATGTTGGCAAAATTATTGTGAAAGTATAGCATGGGATAATAAAGCATGACATTTTTGTAAAAGTATAATGTAATAAAGCATAGAACTACTGTTAAAGTATAGTGATATATAGCATGACATTATTGTAAAATTACAGTGCATTAAAACATAAAATTGTTGTTAAATATAGCAGAGGTGTAGCGACCCTTCTCAGCGCCCGGGGACAAACTTTTTATTTGGTGCCCCCCTGGGAGCAACCTTTCAATTTTCAATTTGCACCCCCCTCCCCTTCAAACTTTCGATTTGCACCCTCCCCTCTATATATTTTTAAATATTTATAATAAAAAAAATGCAGCTAAAATGAGATTATTTTCCAACCCATTTTGGCGCCCCCTAAGGTCGGCGCCCAGGGACATATGTACCACACCCTCGCTACGCGTCTATAGTGAGTTAGATAATGTTATTTGAAATCATTTCTAAATCTGGATTACCTTGTTCCATTGATGCATTTAATGAAACTGAAAACTGGGAAATGTGTGTGTGTGTGGGGGGGGGGGGGGGAAGATAAAAACACTACTAGTAGGCTACAGTAATCATTTGAATAGTACATCACAAATCTGCAGGAACAAGTTTCTAGAAAGGTAAGATTAAAGTGATTTTATTTTAAACTCTATCTGATAAGGAAATACAATCTTTTTTAAAAGGTCTGTTAACATTTGTATATAAAAAGTGTTTGCTGCAAATCTTAGATTAGGTCAACATTTAATATTATCATGAAGAAAGTAGACCTCAGCCAGACATACTTTACACTTAAAGAAAGTAGACCGAGTAGACCTCAGTTAGACATACTTTACACTTAAAGAAAGTAGACCTTAGCTAGACTTACTTTACACTAAAGAAAGTAGACCTCAACTATACATACTTTACACTTGAAGAAAGTAGACCTTAGCTAGACATACTTTACACTTGAAGAAAGTAGACCTTAGCTAGACATACTTTACACTTGAAGAAAGTAGACCTTAGCTAGACATACCTTACACTTGAAGAAAGTAGACCTTAGCTAGACATACTTTACACTTAAAGAAAGTAGACCTCAGCTAGACATACTTTACACTTAAAGAAAGTAGACAGAGTAGACCTCAGTTAGACATACTTTACACTTAAAGAAAGTAGACCTTAGCTAGACATACTTTACACTCAAAGAAAGTAGACCTTAGCTAGACATACCTTACACTTGAAGAAAGTAGACCTTAGCTAGACATACTTTACACTTAAAGAAAGTAGACCTCAGCTAGACATACTTTACACTTAAAGAAAGTAGACAGAGTAGACCTCAGTTAGACATACTTTACACTTAAAGAAAGTAGACCTTAGCTAGACATACTTTACACTTAAAGAAAGTAGACCTTAGCTAGACATACTTTACACTCGAAGAAAGTAGACCTCAGCTAGATATACTTTACAATTGAATGACATTACCACACACCATTTTGTAGTTAAACAAAAAGTAAAATACTCAAACCATGACATGAAAAAACTCAAATCATCCATATTACACTATATTAACATTGCATTTTATATATTTTAAAGTCATCTGTGTAAAACTTTTAATGTACAACAGTATTTGTTTAAAAATAGAACAAGTTATTGGTTCAATTATATTAAATCTTCAAGCCTATATCATGCACAAGGAAAAAAATTCAAGAACATCGATTCCTGGATCCAATGCAATTGATACCACATACAGATTACTCATTTTCATTCTCCATCCAATCCATTTTTAATCTATTTTTGCTAGTGTGTCATTACAGTCATAAGGTCAGGCATGAGACGTGAGGAAATCTGAAATCTGAAGGAAAGATTCATTTTGTAGATCTTGATTAATTTATTTCGCGAGAATTAAAATTGTGTTAAAGTGTTAAGAGATTGGAAGGGAGGGGGGGGGGGGGGGAGAGCGGAGAACATAAACGTGACTTCAAACGTTTATTTTAAAATAGTAAAACTGAGGAAGTTATGTAAAGGTTTTACTTTATAGTCATAAAAATTTTGGTACTTTAACTGCAGCATTATATATATATATATATATATATATATATATATATATATATATATATATATATATATATATATATATATATATATATATATATATATATATATATATATATATATATATATATATATATGGCATTGTGGTGTGGGCGGTGTTGAGTTTTATTTTTATTTTCCATACAATTAAAATACAAATAAAGAGGAATATTTCCCACCTACACTGTACATGCACTAGGTTTTAATATAATTCCAAGACTGCCGTGTAGGCAAAATACCTGCGTCATAGCCCTCACAACAGATCGTCACAGTGCTGCTATACGACGCTATTAGAATTTGGTGAGCTGTTGCTATGACAACCACAATAGCGTAAGATAAATATGGCTGCATCTCTATTTATAGTGAACTTGTTCAAGAGAGGAAAAAAAAATGAAACATAAGACAAGTGTAATCCGGTATTGAACAAGTCAACAATAATTCCTAAATAGATTCAGTTCAAAGACGTGTTTGTTAATTGAAGTTACTTAACCACTTACACCCATGAGAGTGGTAGAGTGGTAAAAGTACGTACGTTTACAATACGATACTCTTATAAACTGAGTTCAGTAACTGATATCAACCATCAAGATTAGGTAAATCCGCTTATACTTTAAGTTATACTTAAAGATCTTGAGAATGAACATACTAAAAGTTAATGTGTACTTAAACACTTAAAAGTATTTATAGGTATATTAAAGTGTTCTTGGAATAGGTAGGAAAAGTGGTTCCAAAAGTGGTTCCACTTTGTGTTGCCAGAAAGCATATTTTTGAACCAAAATTGAATATTTTATAACATTTGTGAAATAAGTAAAAATCACTTCCGGTTTTTACTAAGGCTAGAATTTTAAACACAAAATTACTAATAATATAATAGTAATTTACCAAACATTTTTATTTTAATTTGGATTAGTATAGTCAGGGTGTTGTGGTGAAAGGGGATGTTATATTATTTAACATAATTAAACTACTAGGCTATATTCCATTGTAATAATAAGTAAAGCGTAATTAATATCAATATTTTAATATAGGCCTAAGCAATCTAGATCGACCTCTGACTATGGGGTCATCTATTAACGATGTCACAACGATGCCAGACCTCCCCCTTCCCCAAAGAAGTAAACCTAAGCCAACATTCCCCCCCCCCCCCCCCCCCCCTAGTTTGTTTTTAAAGCAGCGATTTTCATAAAATATTTAGACCTATGGGCAGTGTTTCTTCCAGACTTTTTTCTCCGGGGGGGGGGCACTTGAAATTTTCGGGGGGGCGGTAAATTTTCTTCGGGGGGGCGGACACTGTTAAAAGTATATATTTTCTATATAAATTATATAAATTTCATTTCGTTCGGGGGGGCGGTAAAAAATTTTCGGGGGGGCTTCGCCCCCCCCCCCCCCCGAAGAGATGCCTGGAAGAAACTCTGCCTATGGGCTTTTCCAGCATTCAATGTAGGCCTATTGATGAATTATTTACAACAATTTATAAACCAACTTTTAATAATGCAATAAAGGCTTAAATTCAGTTTCTTAACATGAGTGTTTGTTGAACATGGAAAAGTGTCATCTTACTTTCTGAACCCCCTCCCCTTTGACACAAAGGTCCAAATCTCCACCACCACCTCAAAGTCGTTTATAGACGACCACCTCAGCATTTTATATTTATTTATAGGATATTCATTAATTAGTCATACAAACCCAATTACATTTGTTGCTGTGATGGTATCTCTGTCATTACAATTATTAAATAGTTTATCTTAACTCAACATTTCCCCATACCTCATTTGCTATAGCTGCCTATCCTTATAGAAAACATCTTTTCCTCAAATATCTGGAATGCATCTGATCAGCTACAGTCTTTTTCTTTTGTAATGTATAAACAATTACAAAATGTTTATAAACTTGCACAGCCAATAACAACACATTACCAGGAAACAAGCAGTTATTATAGTTTGCTGTATTTGTGGTTTATGGTTAGTTATCAGCCATATTTCTATAAGCTTGGTCTACATTTATATGCTGGTATGGCTAGAATTGACAAAAACCCATATTCTTGATTCTTCCCTTATCATGTTTTACAGCTATGATAGATATAGTAGTTTTATTTTTAACATTGTAGAAAATTTAAGTAATAGTTACAAAATACTAAAGTTGAAGCTTAAACCATAACATAAGATATTTTAATAATTGTTCGTTTTGAACGAGATATAATACAAAGTAGAAAATTCTAAATAAAAAATTAAAGTATAATTGTTTGCAGACATTGCCCTTTTATTATTATTTGTATTATTATAAGCAAGCTGTCTTATGGGAAATTTTCATTCCTTATTTTCTTCTTGTAATACAATGGGTTTCATATCAGCATGTTGTTTGGACTAGGAATAATATTAACAAATGATAGATTATATATTGATATAAACTTATATGTAAATAATATTCAAATGAAAGACTTATAGTGGGACTACATATTTGTGAACACATTTGCTAAAGCAAAAGTTCTTGAGTTTAAATTTTAATCCTTTAGGTTGTCTCTGATTCAAATTCAAAGCAGTTAACTGGTACCTGACTGGTTATGGACAGTAAAAGCTGTTTGATATTTTCCTGACCATACAATTTATTAATATGGAAGGGCAACAAAACTAGGTGAAATCTACTTCAGCACCATATTCTTAAAAACTATTTATAGTTCGCCAGTTTAAGTCAATTATTAAATTAAGGTAACAATAATTAGTTTCCGCATACACCATCACACACAACCAGTGCTGAAAAAAATAAACATAACAAACTTTATAAATTTCTTTTTTAATTACATTCAGAACTAATATATTAAAAAAAAAGTTGTTCAATATGAACAAGTTTTCTTGGGTCCAACATGTATCCTTGGACTAGTTGGATCTAATAGGTATGTGTAGGCCATTTTCAGTCAAGCCTGACCACTGTTGAAGAATACTGTATATTAAGTCTTCAGAACTGGTCAACTGGAGGATTCAGTGATAAGAGTTTTTAAAAGGAACTTCATCTGACTTATCTTCTCTGTATGTAGTATCTAAAAAAAAAACATAAATAAATTTCACAAACTGTTATATTAAACTCATTACATTTATATACTTTAACATTTTATGGTATAATTAAAAATATTTGTCTGTCTTATAAAAATCATAAAGCAATGATGGGACTATTTATGCATGGGATTGTATGGGCTATCTAATTATTACCATTCATTAAATATATAGATCTAAGATTTTCTTTTAATATTTTAATGTAAGGAGTTTGTCATTAAATACAATAGGTCTTCAAAAGTGTCAAAAGTCATGTATATATCATAAAAAAAACAAAATTAAAAATGTATCAATAAAGGTCTACTACTTATGTTTAGCCACCTCAAGAATTAGTTGAAAATTTATATTCAAACTAGGCTACTAAAACTATCATCAATTCATACACCTACTAGAATAAATAAGTATAATTATATTGATTTGAATAGTAAGTTAATCCATCTATGACAATTGACACCTTTTGGCTTAATTAACTATTCTGCATTTTTTAATAAGTTCAAAAGATAACTACAGGAGACTAAGAGTAGACTAAGTCATATATTAATTAAGTAGAACTAAAATAAGACAGCTCTTCACAAGTAAGCCTACTGTTCTATTCAGTAATTTTTACAATTATTAAACTAATGTAGATTAAACTTAAATTTTGGATATTATTTAATGCACTAGTCTGTAACCTTTTATTTAGGCTGCATGTAATTTTTAGTTTAAAATTGTAGCCTTATTAAGCTTAGTTATAGTAGTTAACTGTGTTTAACTTACATACTAATACTAACTACCTGCGCTATCACAGGCCTACTACTACCTACTAAAACTAAAATTAATATGACAACTGTAAAAAATTAAGCATACTTTATTTTTTTACAATACTATTCTATACCTACAGACCTACTGCTATTAAATATGAATCTATTAGTTATTAGACCAACATAAGTTATCATACGTCTAATTAGTAATTTAATAATTACCTCTAAATAGGCCCTAATTCATAATACTAATGTAACTGAAGTATTCAGCAGTATCATAGCCTAAATTATCTAAAATAAAATGTATTCATTTGTACAAATCTAGTAATTTAAGAAGTATTAACTATTAAAATTATATTAATATAGAACTTATTGGCCTACTAAATAACTTGAGTCACTAATGTCATGATTTTGCGATTATGAGGTTGTGTATTATACCTAATAACTATACTTTGAATAGAGTAACTATACTTTATTAATACTACTAAATAGTAAATATATTTAAACAAGTAGGCTCTAACTAATTAGACTAATCATTAATTAGACTACATGTATATACTGCCCTACTAATTACTATTTACTATACGACAAGTCTAAAACTATCTATACCAGCGACACTTTGTAATAATATAAAATATGGGCCTAATTTAATTTATCTATTATTATAATTAACTGAAATATAGAGTATAAGATAGACGCTAGTATAGCAATACTAAAACTTAAAACTATATCTAGATCTAGTCTAAATCCAACACACTAGTCAGACGGTCTACTTTATTTCTATTGGGCCTACTATTAGTAAATTAAATTAGTATCACTACTATACTTAGATTCAGATACTAGATCTAGATTCTAGATACAATACTATCTATTACAGTTCTAGATTCTACTATTTATTAGTACAATCATTAGGCCTATAGAATATTTATACTAAATACTTATTGATTTTATTGAATAGCCTAAAAATAGATCTATCTAGATATATTTTTTTAACAGATAATCTTTCTAGTCAATCTAGTCTGGATCTAGGTCTAGATCAACTTAATAAATTTAATACTTAGGCCTAGGGCCTCCCCTATAATATAGTATTAAGTAGTATTTAGTATTATTTAATATATTTAAGTTCCTTACGCTAAGGCTAAGGCTTAGCTAACTATAACTAACTACTAATAATCTATCTATTATCTAGGTATTATTAATAATAATATTAGAATAGATCTAGACTTACTAGATCTAGATCTAGTAGACTCTCTAGTCTAGACTAGTATTTTTATATTTAATAATTTATTAAACATATTAAAAAGCCGTAGCATACTATAGATAGATCTAGATCTCTAGATCTACTAGAATCTAATAGTATCATGGCGTAGAAGAGCAGGCCTAACAAAAATTATGAAACTTGCGTTAAAAACCGTCTAATATCTAATCTATCTAATAATAATATTATAATAGATCTAGACTTACTAGATCTAGTAGACTCTCTAGTCTAGACTCTAGACTAGTATTTTTATATTTAATAATTTATTAAACATATTAAAAAGCCGTAGCATACTATAGAATAGATAGATCTAGATCTAGATCTAGATCTAGAGATCTAGATCTAGAATCTTAGTATCAATCATGGCGTAGAAGAGCAGGCCTAACAAAAATTATGAAACTTGCGTTAAAAACACTTTTAAAAAAAAGGTAGATTAACAATTAATAAGAATAATGTTAATAATGTTAGATCTTAATAATCTGAGCATAACAGTCATAAAAAAATAAGCCAACTGTAATGAAAGGGGATACAAACGAATTTTTAAAGCTTGAATCGAACTGAAAATCTTCCCTTGTTCGCCATTTTGTTTATTTTGATTACCTTGTCCGTATTTATCATGGATAACAAATGTTATGACTTGCATCGTTTACCTCTCCCTGGCCACTTAAGTTCAGTTCAAGGTGGGGTTGAGGGCGGTTTTATAAAATATGTAAATTAGTACAATTATTCAAAATTATTTTTAACGGCTTCTGTTCAACACAAAAATATGAAAATGAGTGTAATCGATGGTTCCTAATCGACTTTAATTTTTAAAATTGTAGCTATAATTTTATCGCTTGCCATATTTTTTAAAATAATTTTTTAAAAATTTAGTATGATTACATAGACTTTTCCTACCTATTATCTACTGCCAGGGGACGCAACCATGAAAGCTAAAACAAAATATTGTTACTTCCCTTATTTAAAGTAAACCAGCAGTTTAATATATAGTCTGTCTCGGAAGGTTAATAATATAAAAAGAAGCAGTGTGTTTCACGACGTAAACTTGTAAACTTAGGTGTAAGCTTATTACTATTAGCCTAAACTCTTTAGCTACGTTAGTGCTTGATATGTCTTAAAAAAGCTACCATTACCTACGCCTCCCCCCCCCCCCCCCCCCTCCGCTACAAGCTGTCTTTAAAAATGAAGGATTTAATTCTTAGTTTATTTATTATTAAGAATATAATAATTATCATGCAGAATGAATTTTTAATATTTATTATAATAAGCATAATTAAATGTAGGCCTACTGCATTTATAAAAATAAACATTATGATAAATAAATCCGTAACTTTCTGCTAAAGTGATTCGGCTTTTAAATTGACTAATGTTTAACCAAAACTACCCCGGAAGTGATGTCGTAAAAGTTTGAATGGACGCCAAGTATAAACATTCGAAACATAGGTGTCACGGACATCCGCTCTTCGTGTTAAACCTAGACAGCGTAATTTATTTATTTATGTCTTAAATAAGGGACCGCATAGCTTGAAACGTGAGATGACACATTTTTTTTGTTTAATATAGTCCCGATATAGTTTACTTATTCAGTAGTGAGATTGTATGTGGTACATGGCGAATCATGTAAGCTCTCTTCTTGGTTTCTACAGGGGATATTGGCATTCATCTGTAGCGAGCATTAAGGGTAGATAAGTGGTCATCGCCCTGTCTACCACCGACACTGACTACATGATTTGTTAAACAAAACACTAAAATTATTATTATCTCGACAGCGTGAAGTAAAGCTCTTTGTGTTATTTGAGACTAGGGATTACTATTGAGGCCAGTGAAAGAAAACTGTGTTTGACTGCTTTGATAGGACGAGGGCAGGATCAATGCCATGATTTGATGATTGTGGCATTTTTCTTATTCAAGTTCTGACCAATCCACGAGACACAGGCTTTAACTAACGACCTCAAGAGTCTGATATGACGGTTATCCCGCTGTTTGAGCGACTCGTCAAGAATCAACGAGTAGAGAACCTAAGTGTTGGACTTTCTTGAATTAGTGGTGTGTATTACTGTAAGGTTTTCGCTACACAGTGTTCAATGGGTAACGCCAAAAGCTCATTGAACCTTGTAGAGTGGGGGCTGAGCACTCTTACCCTCCCCTCCTCTCAAGCCTTGAAAAACACTCGAACGTTTGAACTCTAAACTCTGGTGTGCTTTAGGACTACAGCTCGAGCAGGATCTGGAAATAGTCTAGCTAAAAATAACTAGTCTGATAATTTCGCCTAGATCAACCTTCAATGGCATCTAGCCGGTCCCAAGCCCGGAGAAAGATAGAGGGTCAGGCATTAACAGAGCATCTTCCAGGCATCTCTTTGGGGGGGGGGGGGGGGGGGTGGGGGTGGGGGGGTGTGGGTTAAGTACCCCCCCCCCCCCCCCCCGAACGAAATGGAGTTTATTTAGAAACATACACTTTTATCAGTGTCCGCCATCCCCGGAAAATATTGTCCGCCCCCCCCCCCGAAAATATCTAGTGCCCCCCCCCCCCCCGCCCCTCCCCCCTCCCCGGACAAAAAAAATCTTAAAAGAACACTGGGCATCAAGCTAACACTAAAAAGCACTGCCCAAAAAAAAGAAGTTTTGTATTTGTAAAGACTCAAGTGAAAAAAAAAGTGATTTTCGTTAAACATATAATAATGAAACACGATTTAAATAGCTAAAATGAAAAGGTCGCTTATGAAATGTAAGGATCTCACTATTATTTAATTATTTAAAGAAAATCGTTTTTTTTTTTCTCTTCCTTTAGCGCAATATAAAAGCTTGTCATTATATATTGTTTACATTAATTTTTAGTGCTTTTTAAACTTTATTAGAACTTAGCTTAAAAATAACAGCAATAAACAGCGGAAAGGAGACTTAATATATTTAAAACATTAAATAAACATTTAATTAAGTCCAATATTGTGCCACATCGAATAGTCGTCGGCACTTGACCTACGTGTAAAGTTCGAAAGTATTTTGTCCGAAAAAAGTGGTCGAAATTCGCTCGCATATGTCGGAAAACAAAAGCACCAGTAATATGTTAAATTCTGAGGTTTTTACTTTCTCGTATACAGAGTATGGAGAAAGTATTGTAATTGTGCACAAAAATCACATGAAATTATGATAGTTTTCATTGTTTTACACCCCAGCACTTCATCATATACGGAGTATAGGGGACTTATTTTAATCGGGCAAAAATTCTGAATCCAGGTCCAGGTGTATCAAAATTTCGGCGTAATCGAGTCGGAAAAAGACAGGGCTTTGCAATTCTGTCCGTTTATGTGTATACGTGTCTGTGAACACGGTAACTTGAGTACCGTTACAGCTAGGTTGATGAAATTTAAATGTATAAACTATAAACAAAATTTTATTTAAAGAAGGAAAATAAAAATTAGGCACATATCCACAAAAAAAAACAAACAATGACGTCAATTTTAAACAACGGAAGTACACAAAACTAATGGCGTCATCTTCCAATTTAGAATATAAAGAAATGAACTATTTCATTCCAATTTGATTTAGATCTATAGATCTAGATCTACTTATCAAGGCGTACGCTATGAAATGTATACAATTTTCTCAGCCAAAAGTAATACAAATTACTTTTAAAAAAGTATTTTAAAAAGGTATTGGTAGCCTTTGTTGTTTTAAATGTGTCGGATTTGTTAGCTATTCAATTATTTCTCTGTTTTGACACTAACATCTTTCAACGTGTAGTAAAGCAAATTGCGTTTTGATCAAACAAGTATAACATTAAAATATATAGGCCTGTATTTCACGTGTAATGGGTACCGACGGCTAGTATAAGAATATTCGAGAAAGTTCCGGGGAGATCACTTCCGCTTTATTGTTACTTTAATATTTGAAATGTGAAAAAAAATCCACAAATATCTATTCGTGCATTAAAATATTTACATTAATCAACAAATCAGAAATTTATCTAGAGGATCAAACTCTATCTTGTACCTTTTTTCCCCAAATATTAGAAATAATTTTGTAATCCAAAATCAAAATCCAGACTATCATTTAATTAAAAGTCTCATCTTTTCAATGATTCTAAAATCCGACGCCATTACTAATCTCCATTCTATTTCCGGTTTACCGTGGTTGTTCTCTTGGCTGAAAATATCATCCCTTATCTGTAGAGTAGACCAGTCCGACTGAAAATATCATCCGTATCAGTGAAGTTGTCCACGTGCGTGGTTCGTTCAATGGCTGCCAGTGACGTTAACGGTCAGTGTCCCTATCTCGTCGTAAACAAGGCCAGGAAGTTAACAACCTCGACCGTTAGAGAGTTAACCTCGACCGTTAGAGAGTCAACAACCTCAACCGTTAGAGAGTTAACTCGACCGTTAGAGAGTTAACAAACTCAACCGTTAGAGAGTTAACAACCTTGACCGTTAGAGAGTTAACAACCTCAACCGTTAGAGAGTTAACAACCTCGACCGTCATAGAGTTAACAGTCTCGACCGTTCGAGTTTTAACAGCATTGACCGTTAGAGAGTTAACAACCTCGACCGTTAGAGAGTTAACAACCTCAACCGTTACAGAGTTAACAACTTCGACCGTTAAAGAGTTAACAGCCTCGACCGTTAGAGAGTTAACAACCTCGACCAACAGCCTCGACCGTTAGAGTTGACAGCCTCGACCGTTAGAGAGTTAACAGCCTCGACCGTTAGAGTTAACAACCTCGACCAACAGCCTCGACCGTTAGAGAGTTAACAACCTCGACCGTTAGATAGTTCAACTATAGGCCTATCTATCCAACTATTTTTTTTACCGAATTTCATCAAAAACAACAATCAACTGATACATGTTATTTATTTACCTGCTGAATATTTTAAAACATTGATTTCATTGCAAACACTGTGCAGGCACGTAGGTATTTCTGTTCACTATTTTCCATTTGAAACATCTGGCATTTAAAAAAAAATCGGCACATCTCAACGGAGTGGTCTAGCGGTAGGGAGCTCGACTGTTAACCCGTAAGTATCGGGTTCGAACTCGGGTTCAAGCCAGTAGACCGTCCCTGAGTCCACCCAGCTGGGCATGGTGCTGAACACATTATCCCTTCATATTCCGATTTTACAGAAACGGGTGAACTCTACTTCACTTGCCCCGTAGACCGTCAGGTTTAAAAGGGAACTTTACTTTTACTTTTAGTTGCCAGATTTTTTAAAGGGTAGCTCCTCAAAGGTGGCCGGAAAGAACCGCAACGGAAAAAAGCGCAACGGAAAAAAGCGCAAAACAAAAAGCGCAACGGAAATAAGCGCACACGGAAAAAAGCGCAAAGAGAAAAAAGCGCACACGGAAAAAAGCGCAAAGAGAAAAAAGCGCAAAGAGAAAAAAGCGCAAAAAGAAAAAAGCGCACACAGAAAAAAGCGCAAACAGAAAAAAGCGCACACGGAAAAAAGCGCAAAGAGAAAAAAGCGCACACGGAAAAAAGCGCAAAGAGAAAAAAGCGCAAAGAGAAAAAAGCGCAAAAAGAAAAAAGCGCACACAGAAAAAAGCGCAAACAGAAAAAAGCGCAAACGGAAAAAAGCGCAAACAGAAAAAAGCGCAAACGGAAAAAAGCGCAAACAGAAAAAAGCGCACACAGAAAAAAGCGCAAACGGAAAAAAGCGCAAACGGAAAAAAGCGCAAACAGAAAAAAGCGCAAACGGAAAAAAGCGCAAACAGAAAAAAGCGCACACAGAAAAAAGCGCAAACAGAAAAAAGCGCAAACGGAAAAAAGCGCAAACAGAAAAAAGCGCACACAGAAAAAAGCGCAAACGGAAAAAAGCGCAAACAGAAAAATGCGCAACCAGAAAAAACAACGAAAAATGTGCAAAAGAGAAATTTAGCACAAATACCTATATCGACTAGATGACACATTTATACATGACTGTTAGGGCTGCTGTGAGAGTGTCGTGTTTGATCACGTGATTTACTACCATTTAAAGCGTACCACTACCATGTTCATTCCCCTCACCACGATATAGGCGATAATCGCTTTACACAATGCCTATTACTTTCTTGGTCAATAATTATTCAACTACTATTCTCGTATAAATAAACATAAAACTATCCTTGATATCGACATTACACGAAGTATCTCTCACATTCTCCCTAGTCCGAACTACCTAGCTTGCATACCATAACTACCCGTTCCTATGGCAAAACTTCACTCTCTTTCATCCGCGTCATCTAACATGCATTCGTCATATCTCTCATATCTCTCGCAACAACATTCATTCGAACCAAAATAACAATTATGTATTTAATATTATTTCACATCATGACGCACTTACCTACCTACCTACTACCTACTACCTACCCACCTACCCACCTACCCACTTACCCACCTACCCGCTTACCCACCTACACGCCTACCCACTTACCCACCTACCCACCGAAAAAGGATCGGCGAAGTTCGTTAGTTTCGTAAACTGTACTTTTTTTAATGCAAATTCATTGACATCATTGACATATGTTAAATATATGTTACATTTTGCGACTATCTTAATTAGTGCGTAGGGCTTGTATGAAAACTCACTTCAAACTAACTCAATTACATGCTATTTATTTTAACATTACACGGTAAGCGTAACCCAGCTGTTGTGATGTGAGGTGAGGACAGGTTCGACAATAAACCAACACGAAAGTACGAAGGAGACATAGACTGCCTGTTAGAGAATGGACCCCCTAACTTTCCTAACCCCACCATTTATTATACCCTACATAACCTCTAAATTTCTTGCGCTATATGTCACTTCCCTCCAAATCGTTCCTATTCTACAGAATTGTGTGTACTATATATTTACATTCTTTAATCTCAATATAACTAAAATAGACTATTGTTTGAAGGGTAATGAAAACATGTAAACATACACTTTTACTAGTGTCCGCCCCCCCCCCCCCCCCCCGAAAAATGTTGACCCCCCCCCCCCCCGAAAATCCCATTCACAAAAATGTCGCAAAATGTAACATATATGTAACGTATGTCAATGATGTCAATGAATTTTCATTAAAAAAAAAAGATGTCTAGTACAGTTTACGAAACTTACGAACTTCGACGATACTTTTTTGGTGGGTAGTTTGGTAAGTATGTAGGCGGGTAGGTGGGTAGGTGGGTAAGTGGGTAGGTGGGTAGTTAGGTAGGTAGGTAGGTAGGTGGGTAGGTGGGTAGTAGGTAGGTAGGTAGGTGCGTCATGATGTGAAAAAAATATTAAATACAAAATTGTTATTTTGGTGCGAATGAATGTTGTTACGAGAGATATGACGAATGCATGTTTGATGACGCGGATGAAAGAGAGTGAAGTTTTGCCATAGGAACGGGTTGTTATAGTATGCAAGCTAGGTAGTTCGGACTAGGGAGAATGTGAAAGATACTTCGTGTAATGTCGATAGTTTTATGTTTATACGAGAATAGTAGTTGAATAATTATTGCCCAAGAAAATAATAGGCATTGTGTAAAGTGATTATCGCCTGTATCGTGGTGATGGGAATGCAGATGGTAGTGGTACGCTTTAAATGGTAGTAGATCACGTGATCAAACACGACACTCTCACAGCAGCCCTAACAGTCATGTATAAATGTGTCATCTAGTCCATATGGTCTTTGTGCTAAATTTCTCTTTTGCACATTTTTCGTTGTGTTTTTTCTGGTTGCGCATTTTTCTGTTTCTGTTTGCGCTTTTTTCCGTTTGCGCTTTTTTCTGTGTGCGCTTTTTTCTGTTTGCGCTTTTTTCCGTTTGCGCTTTTTTCTGTTTGCGCTTTTTTCTGTGTGCGCTTTTTTCTGTTTGCGCTTTTTTCCGTTTGCGCTTTTTTCTGTTTGCGCTTTTTTCCGTTTGCGCTTTTTTCGCTTTGCGCTTTTTTCCGTGTGCGCTTTTTTCTGTTTGCGCTTTTTTCCGTTTGCGCTTTTTTCTCTTTGCGCTTTTTTCCGTTTGCGCTTTTTTCTGTTTGCGCTTTTTTCTGTGTGCGCTTTTTTCTCTTTGCGCTTTTTTCTGTTTGCGCTTTTTTCTCTTTGCGCTTTTTTCCGTGTGCGCTTTTTTCTCTTTGCGCTTTTTTCCGTTTGCGCTTTTTTCCGTTTGCGCTTTTTTCTGTGTGCGCTTTTTTCTCTTTGCGCTTTTTTCCGTTTGCGCTTTTTTCTCTTTGCGTTTTTTTCTGTGTGCGCTTTTTTCTCTTTGCGCTTTTTTCCGTGTGCGCTTATTTCCGTTGCGCTTTTTGATTTGCGCTTTTTTCCGTTGCGCTTTTTTCCGTTGCGGTTCTTTCTGGGAACCCTCCTCAAAACATATTTTGTAGATAGACGCACTTTGCGTCAGCCAATACTACCATCTTTTTTTTATTTATCTGGGATGTCATCATTTCGCCAGTTCAATTTTTAAATGTACAAACAAGCATAACATTGAAATAGTTTTTTAAAGTAATTTAATTTAAAAGCCAGGTTTAGCTATCACCAGTTGTGAGAATTGCAATAACCTATTACAGCTATAATCAGCTATAATCAGCCATAATCAGCCATAATCAGCCATAATCAGTTTCCCCGACTTCTCCCCCTATCCCCCAAGGTTAGACTTAGAGTTCCTCGAATGCCAAATAGTGACCTTTAGCTAAGGTCAGCTCACGACGGGGAAGTCTGCTAAGTGCTTCTCTGTGCACCAAACCGGAAACAGGTCCAAGCACGAACCCGTGGAGCACATCGAATGCGATCTGCCGCCCCACCCCTCCACACTGACAGTGTCCGACCGACGCTTGCGGTTTAGCCCAAGTAAGAACGCAACGCATTCCGCTGAGGTGGAAGTGTTGCTTTTAAGGATAACTCCGTAGCATCCTGGCCAGTTTCCTGTGACCAGCTCGTGTGACCATGGACCCGATAAGGGGAAGTAACTTGTCAGTTAGTCACTGGTCTGTGATGCGCCGCATTACTGACTAGTGAGTTGCCTCCCTTACTACTACGGTTCAGGAAGGGGAGAGAAGAAAAAAAAAAAAAACTTGAAGAAAAACAACGATAAAAACAGCCATCATCGTAATCTCATGTCAGTCAATGAGCTTTGAAATAGCATGAAAGTTTGTCAATAAAAGTGCAGGAGTAGAAGACGAGGGATGTTGTGATTTCATCACTAGGCGAAGGACGAATATATTTGTTCTGTCACCACATTCTGATTAGTAGGGTCAGTTTGAAGCTGTCCATTTTCCAACCCTAAACCTTTGTCTATTCCAATACCTACTTAGAAGAACACTTTAAGATAAACACATGTATATGTATGTGCGTATATATATATATATATATATATATATATATATATATATATATATATATATATATATATATATATTCAAACAGCTGAGGGTATTTAAAGATCAAATAACAGTTGTAGATACATATCACATTTTAAATTCTTACTTTACTGAACTTTAGATTATTGTTTAAAACACAAATTAAGAGTTAGCGCCGTTTTTCCTGCAATTTTGCTTGAACTTCTACTTGAT
The DNA here is from genome assembly GCF_028476545.2 of Physella acuta. Taxonomy (NCBI): domain Eukaryota; kingdom Metazoa; phylum Mollusca; class Gastropoda; family Physidae; genus Physella; species Physella acuta. The sequence goes on along the minus strand of NW_026731897.1, from coordinate 370,107 downwards.
TGCAGAACTACAATTTTGCTTGAACTACTATTTTAATGTTGAACTACAATTTTGCTTGAACTACTATTTTAATGGTGAACTACAATTTTGCTTGAACTATTTTAATACTGAACTACAATTTTGCTTGAACTACTATTTTAATACTGAACTACAATTTTGCTTGAACTACTATTTTAATGCTGAACTACAATTTTGCTTGAACTGTTTTAATACTGAATTACAATTTCGATTGAAATTTTTTAATGCTGAACTACAATTAGATCTAAGCTTAAACAATTATAATGCGCAGCTACAATTTTCCAAAAGAGGAACGCGATATTACAATGTTTTATAGTTTGTTTAATTCCCAAAACTTGATGGTACACGGGAGGGGGAGAAAGTATTGAACGAAATTTTAAAAATAAAAATAAAAAATAATTTAGCAAAACGGGAGTCATTAGGGTGTAGCGATCATTCGATCTATATTCCACAACTAGAGACTTAAGGGAGGATGATAAAACGACTCGTGAAAAGTGATTTCTATATAAAGGGATGTCATCTACATTACGTCGGTGGTACTTGTTGAGGCCACTTTTGTTTTTGTCAAACTGGGTGTCATTCTGAAGGACGATCGGCTTGGAAAAATTTAATACAGTAGCATTTGTTTTTTAAAAACTGAAGTAATGGAAAGCCTACTCTGTTATCTTCACGATATTTAAATGCTAAAACAGAAAATAAAACGATGGTCGTTTTATAAATGTTTAAAATATAAATGTTTACAATTCATTTTTCGACCAACTCTTATATTTGCACTATTTTTAAAAATATAAACATAAAAATATGAATGAAAGTTGGCCTACTTGTTTGAAATAAGTATTACTAATGCAAATCTGTATCAGTCCTCACGAGCCGATGATGAAAACTTTAATACCGAAAGGGAAAATGGCAAAGGGAACTGACACTATAAATTACATGTCTGAGGCCAAAAAAAAAAAAAGAAAAAAATTGTTTGTACTTTTTATAACGCAGACATTCGAAGTTTATTACCTTAATGATATCTTGTTACATAGCATTTGACAGTCATCCAAGCTGTATTTTATACTTTATTTTACTTTCTTTGTAAGTACATCTTTTATTGCCAGCAGTACCCATAGTACTTTAATGTCGACTGACCTGATCCGATTGTATTCTTGGTGTTGTCGCTATCGCTAAGTGGGTTCCTAATTTGTGCTGATGGGACGATACACACACATCACAACCAGGAAGGAACACGTAAACAGTGGGGAGGTTTATCTGGCCAATCAAACAGACTCTATGTTGGTAGGCGATATTCAGTTGGTCAGTAAGTTAGTTAGTCAATATTTATGTTATAATATAGTAGCAGAAATTACCAATTTGTCAGTGTTCAATATTAAGTTGTGTAAAAAATTAATATTAAAAGATGTAAAATATCTGACATATAAATTGAACTTGCTAAAAAGAACGGTGATTTGTACTTATTGTTAACTGTTAATCTAGACAAGCGTTAACTGAGTGAAAGCCACATTTTCTTCAGTGGTCAGCCGGTGACCTGTTAAAAAACATATCAAATTAATTTCCCTCTTCAGTCATTGATTCATGCTTTAATGGCGCCAAGTTCTGGGGCAACACCTGACTATGTCAGCAAGTTCTGGGGCAACACCTGACTATGTCAACAAGTTCTGGGGCAACACCTGACTATGTCAACAAGTTCTGGGGCAACACCTGACTATGTCAGCAAGTTCTGGGGCAACACCTGACTATGTCAACAAGTTCTGGGGCAACACCTGAATATGTCAGCAAGTTCTGGGGCAACACCTGACTATGTCAACAAGTTCTGGGGCAACACCTGACTATGTCAACACAAGTTCTGGGGCAACACCTGACTATGTCAACAAGTTCTGGGGCAACACCTGACTATGTCAACAAGTTCTGGGGCAACACCTGACTATGTCAGCAAGTTCTGGGGCAACACCTGACTATGTCAACAAGTTCTGGGGCAACACCTGACTATGTCAGCAAGTTCTGGGGCAACACCTGACTATGTCAGCAAGTTCTGGGGCAACACCTGACTATGTCAACAAGTTCTGGGGCAACACCTGACTATGTCAACAAGTTCTGGGGCAACACCTGACTATGTCAGCAAGTTCTGGGGCAACACCTGACTATGTCAGCAAGTTCTGGGGCAACACCTGACTATGTCAACAAGTTCTGGGGCAACACCTGACTATGTCAACAAGTTCTGGGGTAATACCTGACTATGTCAACAAGTTCTGGGGCAACAACTGACATCAACAAGTTCTGGGGCAACACCTGATATTAAGTTCTGGGGCAACACCTGACTATGTCAACAATTTCTGGGACAACACCTGACTATGCCAACAAGTTCTGGGGCAAGAACTGACAATGTCAACAAGTTCTGTGGCAACACCTGACTATGTCAACAAGTTCTGGGGCAACACCTGACATCAACAAGTTCTGGGACAACACCTGACATCAACAAGTTCTGGGAAACAACTGACTATGTCAACAAGTTCTGGGACAACACCTGACTATGTCAACAAGTTCTGGGGCAACAACTGACTGTGTCAACAAGTTCTGGGACAACACCTGACTATGTCAACAAGTTCTGGGGCAACAACTGACTGTGTCAACAAGTTCTGGGGCAACACCTGACTATGTCAACCTCTCCACAAAATAAAAACTCAAACGCCTTTAAAAAAAAAAATTCCGTGTCTGTCAACAGGAAATGAAGAGAACGAGCTGACAATACTACCCAGCCCGCGTCCGGCTGACTCTGTGACTCCCCTGCTAGCTCGCGTCCGGCGACTCCCCTGCTAGTAATGAACTCACCCTCCAGCGGGCGTTGTGTCAGAATTCGCAAGTCGTCCAGCGGAGACACTGCTCACCAGCGCTGAGTAGCACGACACTTAGGGCACGCCACCGCTCTCGACATGACTAACATACTTCAATCTCCCCTAACGGAAACAGCCCCCCTCCCCCGGGGCTTAGAGCAAGTTTTTTTTTTCTTCTTGTATTTAGGAGGAGAATGGTCAGAAGTTTGTGAGTCTACTCACCGTATTCAGAGTAATTCTGTAATCAGAGAATTAAAAATAAAACACCCGCAACCCCCCCCCCCCCCCCCAACACCGTCTACTTCCAGGACTGTCAATCTGTAAACAAAAAGTTTTATCCGCCATCTTTGTCAGGGGAAGATAATTTAAGAACCCTTCTTCGTTTTTTTTAAACGTTTGGCAGCTAGAACAAAATCCCGCCCTGTGTTTGTATACGTTTCTAGCTTGCTATTGGGTAGTTGTAACACACATATATATATATATATATATATATATATATATATATATATATATATATATATATATATATATCCAATAAGTACGCTTATATGTGACTTGGCAAATTATTCATCATGAAGATAACGAGTTCTTATTTTACAATCATACGTGTATTAATGCTGAAGTAGAAATCAATATAGACACTTAATGTGTACCACATTGGTGCGTGCCACCAGCGCCGAAATGATTTGATAATTTTTCAAACATCAAAACTTTCGATGCCTCTGTGTTCTAGTTTATAAAGTAAAAGAGTTCCCAACACTCTAATTTAACATCGGAAGTGTAACCTAGTTAGAGAAGTATTATGGGTAGTTAGTCAAAGAATGAAAGACTAAGGCCAGATGCTAGTGAATGCGATGCATGACAGCAAGACAAAACCAGAGTGCTAATGAACGTTAATGGAAGGATTAGTTAGAGCTAATACACGCTTTAAGTAAATGATCCTGTACGAGAATCACCCACCCCCTCTCCACAATTTGTTCATTATCACTTCATCTATTTACAGCACAAAGTAATGAAAATGTAATTTAAAATAAATGGTTGATACATTGCTATTACCGATTTAGCTTTTAAACTAATCCATCTCAGTGAAGCGGTGTTTTCTTTTTTCTAATCTATACTAGCTGAAACGGAGATGAAATATATCCACTCTATTTATATTACCAGTTTTCGCAACTCGCGTCTATGAAAGGATGAAGATAATTGTACCGATGCAATCTAAGTCATTTATATCCCATGCTTCAAAAAGTCTTTTCTTTAAAAGTCAAGTTTTTGTGAGAATTACTCGTGCGTTGTAGAAGATGTTTTAGAGTTTATTCAACTCGGATTACAACTATCGCATTTCTTCTTTAGCCAACGTCGCTCTTGAAATCCAGCCACGGATATAAAAGATGGTCATTTTAACTTTATCAACACCCCCCCCCCCCACCTCCCAACACCATGAAAACGGAAATCTCTTCTCCCAAAATTTTAACCGCAGACTCCCCAACTCCCATAATCCACTTCACTAAACATCTACCGTAAAATCCCTTATCATTTTCCTATATATTTTTTAGGTTCGCTGTTTAACATTTCAAACTGAAAAAAAAATCAACTTTCCACCCACTGGGGATTTTTTTTAGCGACATGTTTTTTTTTTCCTTTGCCAGATGTGAATATAAATCAATAGGACAGCATGAATTTGATTTCAATAGATACGAAAATCTAGCCTTATCAATCTGCCACGATGCATTTCGAATCTGAAATTCTCCGATAATCGTATCACATTCATGAATAAGAAAACGCATGGACGGTGTCATTTACTCATTAGCATAAAGATGTTTGACATGAAGTGGACGTAAACAGCGCTCCTGCCTGCCCCTACGGCCCTCGGGTCGGCCCGGGGGTCGCGACGCTGTCCCGACGTGCACCTTGGCGAAATTGATGCATAGCAATCATCCTTTGGCATAGCCTGTCAAATGTGGTTCCTATCTTGGGGGAATTCTGGCGTCTGTAATTAATCAACAACGCGGATAATTACTGTTTTTAATTGTACATTTTTTCTTAAGATATCATTGAAGCGTTAAACATATGCAAATTATTTTGGAGATTAGTTAAAGTGCAAATTATGTTTTAATATTTTTAAAAAAAGTATGCAATAATTGACGATAAACGTTGTGCTGATGATTTCATTAAAATATAATAACAATAAGATAAAATTAAAATTATTAATTTTTTGTTGGGTTTTTCCATTAAAAGCCATGACCTATGAATCAACATGCTGGATATCTAATCTATCCAAAATGGAATTGTTTTACATAATCATAAAGAATTAGATTACTAATTAGATTCTTTTAAAGCTTGCAGGTATAATAACTGCGATTGTTACGGTGACTTGTCATATCAGTCGATTCATTATGGCTGGGTTGAAGAGCTGGTCTCGAGTTCGGATCCCGGGATCTTATTCGTAGGAATCCCCGAGTTCACTCAGCTCTGATGGGTACCTGACTCTTGTCCACCCAGCTCTGATGGGTACCTGACTCTAGTCCACCCAGCTCTGATGGGTACCTGACTCTAGTCCACCCAGCTCTGATGGGTACCTGACTCTTGTCCACCCAGCTCTGATGGGTACCTGACTCTAGTCCACCCAGCTCTGATGGGTACCTGACTCTAGTCCACCCATCTCTGATGGGTACCTGACTCTAGTCCACCCAGCTCTGATGGGTACCTGACTCTAGTCCACCCAGCTCTGATGGGTACCTGACTCAAGTCCACCCAGCTCTGATGGGTACCTGACTCTAGTCCACCCAGCTCTGATGGGTACCTGACTCTTGTCCACCCAGCTCTGATGGGTACCTGACTCTAGTCCACCCAGCTCTGATGGGTACCTGACTCTAGTCCACCCATCTCTGATGGGTACCTGACTCTAGTCCACCCAGCTCTGATGGGTACCTGACTCTAGTCCACCCAGCTCTGATGGGTACCTGACTCTAGTCCACCCAGCTCTGATGGGTACCTGACTGTAGTCCACCCAGCTCTAATGGGTACCTGACTCTAGTCCACCCAGCTCTAATGGGTACCTGACTCTAGTCCACCTAGCTCTAATGGGTACCTGACTCTAGTCCACCCGCTCTGATGTGTACCTGACTCTAGACCACCCAGCTCTGATGGGTACCTGACTCTAGTCCACCCAGCTCTAATGGGTACCTGACTCTAGTCCACCCGCTCTGATGTGTACCTGACTCTAGACCACCCAGCTCTGATGGGTACCAGACTCTAGTCCACCCAGGTCTGATGGGTACCTGACTCTAGTCCACCCAGGTCTGATGGGTACCTGACTCTAGTCCACCCATCTCTGATGGGTACCTGACTCTAGTCCACCCAGCTCTGATGGGTACCTGACTCTAGTCCACACAGCTCAGATGGGTTCCTAACAGGTTAGAAAAAGGGATTTAGATATGCTTTCAAACAGGACAGGAATCTTTCATTACAATTTTTGTAGTGTTCGTTACGTAGTGTGGGGAATGTAGTATAGGGAATGTAGTATGGGGAATGTAGTGTACGGTATGTAGTGAGCGGTATGGGGAATGTAGAATTCGTATGTAGCGTGGGGAATGTAGTGTGGGGAATTTAGTATTCGATATAGTGGGGATTGTAGTGTGGAGAATGTAGTATTCGTATGTAGTGTGGGGAAGGTAGTATAGGGAATGTAGTATTCGGTACGTATAGTGGGGAATGTAGTATTGGGAATGTAGTATTCGGTATATATAGTGGGGAATGTAGTATTCGGTATATATAGTGGGGAATGTAGTGTGGAGAATGTAGTATGCGATATCTAGAACCTTAGAAAATAATAAAGTAAAAAAACAAGCGATTGTGGAATTTCAAAGATTCCTAGGTGATAGTGGAGTGTCAAGGATTGTGTCAAGAATATTGTGGAATACTAAGGATTCTTTACGGACTGTAAAATTCAAGGATTCATTAGGGACTGTAAAATTCAAGGAATCAAAAGGAATTGCGGAATATCTAGGATTCATAAGGTATTTAAAATGTCAAGAATTCAAAAGGAATCGTGGAATATCTTAAAGAACACAGGAGATTGTGGGCGTTATAAGTTCACAATCTCATCGTGTGTAGCGTGGGGATACAATAAAAAAAACTGTATGACACGACAGAAATAAAGTTTTAAGTATTTTTTGACTGACACGACTCAGCTGACTCCCAGTATATGACAGGAGCGTCTGATGACTCCATTAAGTCTGACAAAAGTTATTCACGCTGTTAATAATTCACGAAAAGTCGGTACTAACAAAACATTCTCTAGCAAAGTTGTCGTCCCTAGTCATGAGAATACTAAAAGACCTAAAGGGCGAGTAATTCTTGAATACATTGTAAGACTACATAAAACTCAGTAAAAGGGGAGTAATTAATGAATACACTTTAGGACTACATAAAACTAGTGTGTAGGGAATTGTTGATGAATATAAAACTACATAAAAATCGTGTGAACGATAGTAATTCATGAATATACTACGAGACTACATTATATACCTCATGTAAGGGGGAGTAATTCACGAGTACATGATGATTGCAAGTGTTGGGGTTGATCAGGCTTGAGCTTAAAACCGTGTTTGCAAAAACAATACCGTGAGACTATCCAAATAATTAAATAAGCTTTTCATATCAGGGTGTTAAAATAACTTACCCTCTTTTCCAAGGTGTTAAAATCAAATATAATTCATATATCTGGGGGTTAAAATTACTTTCATACTATGTTATTCGAGAAATAGAATTCAATATCCGTTTGAAATTTTATTTCAGTAAAAAAATGTAATCCTCGATCCAAGGCACTTCCACCAAGGCGCCAGTCCACCAACCAAGGCATCAGTCGACCCACAGAGCAACCGGTCCACCAACCAGTCCACCAACCAGTCCACCAACCACGTCCACCAACCAGTCCACCAACCAGTCTACCAACCAGTCCACCAACCAGCCCACCAACCAGTCCACCAACCAGCCCACCAACCAGTCCACAACCAGTCCACCAACCAGCCCACCAACCAGCCCACCAACCATCCACCAACCAGTCCACCAACCAGTCCACCAACCAGCCCACCAACCATCCACCAACCAGTCCACCAACCAGCCCACCAACCAGCCCACCAACCAGTCCACCAACCAGTCCACCAGTACAAGTCCACCGTACCCTCCTCCCATCACCACAACATAACCATCTCTCTAGAACACCCACCTGATCACACCTTAAACCATAAAAACCAGCAGGTCATCAACCCACTTGTCCAAAAATAGCAAACATTTTTTCCCCACGCAATGAGCCGCAATAGTAAAGTTTAACATAATTACAAAATAATTATAAATTGAAATGATTATTATGCTTTCTATAGAAGAATCACTAAAACCAGCTTCTAATTTATTGTTTCAAGTCCACAAGATTAATGATTAAGTTTCAGAATAATCTTCTGATGATGAAGAAATCTGATCACCCAAACTGCCAGATTAAGCCCGCTTCAAATAAAACAGCTAAGTTCTCCGCGAAGGTAATGTTTGCTTGCAACTGGAGAAAATGTTCTATAAATAGTTGGTCGATTTAGACGCTAATGCATTTCAAACAAGCTGATGCGATGGGGGTGTTGGAAGTTACACAGTGAGAAACGGGGGAGGGACAGGCGGGACTGGTAAAACAGACACGGTAAAACAAAACTGAGATTAATAATTCATCCGTTGCGATATTCCGGTGACAGATTTTAAATTGTTTTTGTATATACGAGATGTGGATAAACAATAGGTTGTTTTGTTGTTACAGGATTGTTAACCTTCACTTGTTTGTCGTCTGTTCAGACAGTGGGTATACAAGAGGAAAACCAATTAGGAAAACACCTACACAAGGAGCTGAAACAGTATTACAAGAATAAATATTTACTCTCGCCTTACATACAAATATTACTTAACTTAATTACTTAGTTGGGAAGATATTTGTCAGGTCGCAAGTTCTGACAGCTAAAGATAATGACCGAAGTCAGAAAGCTCCGAAGAGCTGTAGTTGGTGGTCCATACTCCAGCAGGACAGAGAACTCTGGAGAGCTGTAGTTGGTGGTCCATACTCCAGCAGGACAGAGAACTCTGGAGAGCTGTAGTTGGTGGCCCATACTCCAGCAGGACAGAGAACTCAGGAGAGCTGTAGTTGGTGGTCCATACTCCAGCAGGACAGAGAACTCTGGAGAGCTGTAGTTGGTGGCCCATACTCCAGCAGGACAGAGAACTCTGGAGAGCTGTAGTTGGTGGCCCATACTCCAGCAGGACAGAGAACTCAGGAGAGCTGTAGTTGGTGGCCCATACTCCAGAAGGACAGAGAACTCTGGAGAGTTGTAGTTGGTGGCCCATACTCCAGCAGGACAGAGAACTCTAGAGAGCTGTAGTTGGTGGCCCATACTCCAGCAGGACAGAGAACTGGAGAGCTGTAGCTGGCGACCGCGGCCCATACTCCATGAGAACAGAGAACTCCGAACAGCTGTATTTGGTGTCCATACTTCCTATAGGACAGAGAACTCTAGAGAGCTATAGTTGTCTGCAAATACTCGATTAAGATCCACTTTATGTAAACTAGTAAATAAAATACAAGGCGAATCTTGAACTTGAGAACAAAACTTCATCATTTTTATTGATCTCAGTTTTACTTTTATCATTCTCGTCCCCTCCCACGAGACACGCCTCTGCTTGAAATTGAAAGGGCAAAGGTTCGTCTTGATCACGTGATGGTCTCGTCTTGCTCTAGTCTCACTATGGTCACGTTTCTCAGACATGTTCTCGAGATTTACCTAGTTTCACCTGATCTGGAAGAAGGCAATGAATATTTTATCACGTGACATTAGAGACTGTCTTCAAGCGGGAGTCGCTCTTGAAAAAATGGAATTACCTGGGCACTTTTATATGTGACGCCCCTCCCCCAGCCCCCCCCCCACATACAGCAGTAGCTCTAGAAGAATGGGATTACCTGGGCACTTTTATATGTGACGCCCCTCCCCCCCCCCCCCTCCACATACAGTGGTAGCTCTAGAAGAATGGGATTACCTGGGCACTTTTATATGTGACGCCCCTCCCCCCAGCCCCCCCCCCCCTCAACACACAGCGGCAGCCCTTGAATAAATGGGATTACCTGGGCACTTTTAAATGTGACGCCCCTCCCCACCCCCCCCCCCCCCCCACACTGCGGCAGCCCTAGAAGAATGGAATTACATGGGCATTTTAAAATATGACGCCCCTCCCCTAGCGCCATCTCCCCCACAGTGGAATCTGTCGCAGAGATGAATTACCTCCCTTCCCCCGCAAACACCTCAGCTTCGACTGTTGTCCACTTACTAGTTCGATTGGGCGGTGAGTTCAAAAGGTCAAGTACACGACAGCTGACCCCAACGTCGTGAGCACAATGTTCTGCGTGCTGTCTCTAATCTCTGAGCTCACTCAGCTTTTATGGATACCCTCACCAAGACGGGAAACTTTCTAGACGGCCATGCATAGTTTTAACCAGAAAATAAATTCTAACCCCAAGCATATTCGATTGCAACACAGAAATTGTGGAGCTGTTCGAAATTAAAGTAGAACAGACACCACTTTCCCAAAATAATAATCGATAAACAAGCAAACGTATTTAAATCAATGTATTATTTTGATTGCAAATTCGCATTTCACCTATTATGTACCTGTCATTTTACATCTCTTGTAGTGTTTCAATAACTAATTTTAATGTGTGAACTTTAAAATAAAATGTCGATATTGTTTTATGTACCAAAGTATTTTTATCAAACAGGCGTTTATGGGTAAATGCGCCATCTACAAGGCAAATTTTAAGCTGTCTTTACGTGTGATATCGCATCAATATGACAAAGTTGAAGGAATCTTTACGTATAACATCCCGTCAATAAGGGAAAGTATGTCAATACTTTACGTGTGGTATCCCTCATTATGCCAAAGTTTAAGCAATCTTTACGTAAAATATCCCGTCAATAAGGGAAAGTATGTGAATACTTTACGTGTGGTATCCCATCAATAAGGCTAAGTTTAAGCAGTTTGTTACCAGAGTTTCTTCCAGGCATCTCTTCGAGGGGGGGGGGGGGGCAAAGCCCCCCCCCCCCCCGAAAATTTTTTACCGCCCCCCCCCCCCCCCCCGAACGAAATGAAATTTATATAATTTATATAGAAAATATATACTTTTAACAGTGTCCGCCCTCCCGAAGAAAGTTTACCGCCCCCCCCGAAGATTTCAAGTGCCCCCCCCCCCCCCCGGAGAAAAAAGTCTGGAAGAAACACTGTTTGTTACTTCAGAAACGTTCAATGTTCTATCAACGGATAGATTATTAAAAAATAGAATCTAGTATTTAATTTTAAAACAGAGTCTAAACAAGACAAATAATGTGCATTGGTTTTACGAAATAAAATATTGTCCTCGATTTAAAAATAAATTCTAATTAAGGATGATAGATGGTCATGAATAAAATGAGATTTAAAAAACGAAAGATAATTCCTTTTGTTGAAATTTCAAAGCATGAAAATTTAAAGGGAATTACAGAATTAGTATTTGAAATTATTGAAAATTTTCGTCAGACCGCCATTTTTTTTTTACCTCATTCAAGCTATTCTCTCTAGCTTCAGCCAGAGGACCCGCGGGTTTTCAAGCGAAGAAACAGTTAGTTGCAGACGTGAAAACATCCCACCGGAAGTGGGTCCGTGTCATACCACTGACAACAAGAGTTAAACGAACCCACAGGCCGGGTAATTAGTCCCTTTTCACCTGACCCTGCCAAGGGGAGGGAACTCGATTTCCGATGACGTAGGTCGTGATAGTGATTGTTTCCCCGCGTCCGGCCTCGCGCGCTGCGAGCGCGTAGCGTTAAAAATCCCGCCGTTTTGTTCGCGTGAGGATACATCCGCTGCCCGCATTAGGGCGCCATGTCTAATGGAGCCTGGAGTTTACCATGACGCCCTCTGGGGAGCGGGCAGACTTAGCCGTCACTGCGTTGCCAGCTCCCGGCGAGAGAGTTTTATCTTCCGAGAATTTCTTTTGAAGCCGGGCGGGGATTTTCTCTCAATCTGATAAGTGATTTGGGTTAGGATTATGTTTGCCTATGGAACCCATGCAAGGGCAATAATCCCGTATTAAATAACTGGGTTCTAAGCTGATATCTTGTTATGCATATAATACGCAGATACGAATTTCGCGTTTGTCTAATTCTGACGATTTCATATAGTGTCAGTTATTGATTATTACTACACAGGCAGGCAGACCGACAGACAGACAGACAGACAGACAGACAGACAGACAGACAGACAGACAGACAGACAGACAGACAGACAGACAGACAGACAGACAGACAGACAGACAGACAGACAGACAGACAGACAGACAGACAGACCGACCGACCGACCGACCGACCGATAAACCGACAGACAGACAGACGGACAGACAGACAGGCAGACAGACAGACAGACAGACAGACAGACAGACAGACAGACAGACAGACAGACAGACAGACAGACAGACAGACAGACAGACAGACAGAAAGACAGACAGACAGACAGACAGACAGACAGACAGACAGACAGACAGACAGACAGACAGACAGACAGACAGACAGACAGACAGACAGACAGACAGACAGACAGACAGACAATAAACAAGCAAACAAACAGACAGACAGAGAGACAGACAGACGGACAGACAGACAGACGGACAGACAGATAGACAGACAAGAAGACATATATTATACGGAATATACTGACCATTCACCTGTGGTCAGACTAACAGTGAGGGTGAACGGGTTACATCATTTAGGTCCCAAATATTTAGGGGAACAAAACGATGCTATAGCTGTTAGGTAACATAAACAGTATTTGCTGTTACATAATGACTGCGGTCACCCATAGTTTTCTAGCATGGCCCCTGCTCAATGTTGACATGGCAACTAGAAGCGTGTCATATAGGTGAACAACCTCTAGGTTCATCTAAACTCACCGTCTATGGGGAGATGGTATCTCATGTTTCACACTGTGATCTACAGGTTATTTTAACTTCCATTAAAATGGGAGCACTTTAAAGAATACATTTTAGAGAATGGCTTAGCGTTTCTAAATAGAAAAAAAAATGTCACTTATTTTGTTTAAAATGTCACTTATTTTGTATAAAATGTCATTTATTTTGTAAAAAAATGTTACATATTTTGTAAAAAAAAAATGTCACTTATTTTGTAAAAAATGTCACATAATTTGTACAAAAAATAAATGTCACTTATTTTGTACAAAAATGTCACTTATTTTTTAAAAAATGTCACTTATTTTGTAAAAAAAAATGTCACATAATTTGTACAAAAAATAGGTAACGAGATCGCAGACCAGCTGGCAAAAATTGGGGGAAAGAAACCACAACCGGAAATTTCGCTACACCCAAAAGAAATAAAAAGAATAATAAAAAACAAACAAACGCAAATGTGGTCTGTCACACACCCTCACTACATTAAAGACGACGGCTATTATAATTTAACACGAAAACAACAATACATAATCTTTCGACTTAGAACAGGCCACAACAGACTAAATCAACACATGCACAGAAAACTGAAGGTTGGGTGTAGCGAAATGTGCCCTTGTGGCAAGGCCCCGGAAAACACGGAGCACGTACTCCAGGAATGCACTTTGTATAGCCAGGCACGAGACAGACACTGGCCCCAGCCCACCCCACTCAGGGAAAAATTATATGGGGCACCTGACAAACTGGAGACCACAGTCCGGTTTGTCCACGAAGTTGGACTTGTTGTCTGAATCCTCCACCATATTCACAATTAAGAACGAAGAAGAAGAAGTACAAAAAATAAATGTCACCTATTTTGTACAAAGTGTCAAATATTTTGTAGAAAACACACATCTTATAAAAAGACACGTTTTATAAAAAAGTCACATATTTTGTATAAAACCACATATTTTGTATAAAACTTCACATATCATGTACACAAACTTCATATTTGTTTTGATCAAACAACACGCCCCCTTCCTAATGTACGCGGAGTGATATTCCTCCCACCCCTATTAATTCTATAACCCCTACTTTATAACTATGATGAATCCGACACAGATACCGGAAATGATTACATTTTTCTACCTACAAAAACAGCCGCTAATGAAGAAAACCTTGCCGCTAGTTATGGCTTCTTTTCAATTCCACCCTCGTCGTCCTCACACCTCTACTCACGTCTGTAAAATACGCTTTTATTTTCAAGCAGAGCTCGCCTCGTAATTTTAAGTAAATGATGGGTTTGCTGAAGCACATTTTCAAATGTTTGCATGCCCTTGTTGCTCATTAATCTCCTTACACCACAGAAGGCGTAAGAAAACTCCAATGGGCGTACATCAATGCAAATAACATGCCTACACTTGAAAAACTAAATAAGAAAATTTGAAATTTATTCTTATATTTGTAGATTTTATTTAAAAATATATATTCTGAAGTCACATAAAAAAATTCCATCTTATTAGTGAGCTAAGAGTGTCAGTGACAGATACCAGACCACTTATAGATTTTCTCTGGCTTCAGTGCCGTCCGCTGCAGGCATGCAAAGACCGAATTCTACTTTTTAAATAGTAGCATGTGTCTCCAGTTTTAGACTTTGATTCAGTTTTGCTTTTGTGAAAATTTCAATGGCAGTTCAACCAAAAAAAAAAAACTATATTAAATTCTATAAACATTGAAAGTTTCAAGATGTAGATAAAAACCCAATTTTTCAAACAATGTCGTGACAAAAAAAAAAATAAATAAAGAAAGAAAGAAAGAAAAAGAAAAAACCCTGACTAATCCTTAGGTTTTTACAAGCACCAATCTACTAATGCCATCTTGCAGCAAAACTAGACAAATGACAAGCTGTTTTAAATTTCTAAATTTCTAATTTTCTTACGAAAATAAATAGTAATTTAAAAAAGATTTGAATTCGTCCATAAGATGACGGATAGGCAGATCGATTTCCTCTATCTTTAAGTGAGTGTAATGTTCATGTTGGAAGATCGTATGGTGAAATTATAGTTTATGATTGCTGATCCCAAAGTCTCGAGTTCAATTCTCCATTTTGAGTGCTTATAGTGTAGATGATATTGTATGGGTGTCTGATTTAAATCAGGTACATCTACGGGGAAACGACATCCCACACAACATAGAGCTGACAGAGAAAGTCTAAAGGACCAATAATTTGAATGGTTAGTATTATGAAAATAATTAATTTTAACAAACACACTATGCAATGCATTTATTTATCATAAGATGTAGAATACTCAGTGGTGGTTAGGTAAAAATAGTTTATCTTTCTGTCGTTAGGTAAAAAATAGTTGATCTTTCTGTGCTTTGGTAAAAATAGTTGATCTTTCTGAAACAATAGTTTATCCGTGTCGGGAAATCCAACTGTAATTGAAACCTCTACAAATGAAGCGCTATCTTCGATACCTATTCCAGACAGACACACAGGTGAGTTCTTGCTGCTTCGACCGTCCAGGTAAATTAAAACTCACATCCAACACGAAAGTCGAACTCACTTTTAAAAACAACAACCTCATATTATCTTGATGTTTTTTCTTAATTCATCCCATTGATTTTATGTAATGAAAAAAAGTGATTACAACTGTCCTTCGCACGTTTGTGTAGAGTAAGGAGAGAATTTTCGTGAAGTCACGCCAACCCGAACACATGCATTCACACCTTCATTTCCTCCTCATTTGGGCGGCACTACGTCAAGTGATTACTGCTTGTTGCAACTCGGCCTCATTACCACAGTTTTTTCAATCCAGCGCTGTAAAAACATCAACACCGAGAGGTGTTACCATTAACATAAATTAAAAATGGACATTAAAACTTCTTAAATTTTAACAAGATTTTCTTAACAAATGTAATTTTCTTAACATAGTTTTTGTCCTTTTCAAAAATTATTCCAATAATAAACACACCCTTTTTAATAACTCATTACAAAGTCAGTTTTCCGAATAATTCTTTTTTTCTTAACCAACAGAATTTTAGTAAGAAGCACATTATTTTTATACCAAATACAATTTTCATACCAAATACAATTTTCAAACCAAATACAATTTTCATATCAAAAACAATTTTTATAACGAACACAGTTTCATACAAAATACAATTCTCATAAGAAATACAATTTTCATAACAAACACAATTTTCTTAATAAATAAAATTTTCATACCAAATACAATTTTTATAACTAACACAATTTTAAAAGTATCATTTCTCTAACAAACAGAATTTTATTAATAAACGCAACTATCTTAACAAACACAGCTTCCATAACAAAAACAATTTCTTAAACAAACACAATTTTCATAACACTTTTTCTAACAAACGTAATTTTTATAATAAACACAATTTCTCTAACAAACAAAATTTCTCGAACAAATACAATTTTTTTAACAAACACAACTTTATAAACAAACGTAACTATCTTAACACAATTTCTATAACAAACGAAATTTCTCTTACAAAATTTTTTTTTTAATCAAACACAGTTTTATAAACAAACAAAATTTTATAAACAAACACAAATGTCCTAAATAAAAGTTTCCGTATGTTCAAACGCAAGCACCAACCAGCAGACGTTGCTGATTTCAGACCAAACATTTTTACATTTGTGTTCGCGTGCGAGGATGTGGTGATGTTCTGGAAACATCTTTTGTCTCGAGAAGAGGGCGGGGCAGGTCACCCCGCTGAGGGCGCCAATCATTACTTTTTGCTCGACGCCAAATATAATTCGATAACTCACTGGCTTAGCACGTGAGGTGGTACACGCGCAGAAGGTGAGTTAAATAATGTGTGTCACACCCATCTTTGTTGGCGACTCACCTATTGACGTCTGCTACTTTTTAATATGAGTTAAAGCTGATTATGTCTATCTTTAGTAAGCTAATCTCACCAGGTGTGTTTCAATATCATTTAAAATATCTGCCTACGCTAACTTCACTCAATGGGTTTGTTTCAGAATCATCGAAAATATCCGTCAAAACTAATCAACATCTAACCATAGCTAGGTTGCTGCATTAACCTTTAATATATTATCTAAACAAGCCTGCTTCTAAACTTAAAAGGCCTGCTTCAATATCATTTAAAATATCTGCCTTAAAGAACTAAGTTCTACATTCAGCGGGTTTGTAAACTGTAGCATCTCTTTTCATGTAGGATCAGCATTTCAGCAGTAAAAGCATCCATTTAAAACGGAAGTCACGTGGGAGAAGTCTAAATTTAATCTGCATCTATTACCTAAACTGTAATCAAAGAAGGTAATACATTAACGAGGTTATACAATCCGGGTAAAAATTAATCGAAATATGTTTTGGATGTGTCTTCTTTTTCTTGTTTTATAGTTGGCACCAAGCCTTAGTAGGCCTTCATCGTGTAACATAACACCACACCCTTCTCAACGTATGCGGGGCAGAGGAAGTAGAGTTCAACTGTTTTTCTTAACTCGGCATAAGAGAAGTTAGTGTGGCCAAACAAACGTGTACGTGTACTCAACATCAGACTGAAGCGACAATCTGCTGATCGCAACATTTTCACACATAGCTGCAGTTCAGTTAGGAAGCAGGATGGAGTTCTTTCCCTTGACTCTGGTCTTAATGATAATTCTTTCCCCTGTCTCTCATTATTATGGTGGAGTGCTTTCCCCTGTCTCTGATTATGATGATGGAGTTCTTTCCCCTGTCTCTGATTATTATGGTGGAGTTC